>NW_026623518.1:659769-818919 GCF_030028575.1 Malurus melanocephalus | reverse complement strand
TTTTGTTTTATCTCCCAGGACCGTTCTGAACCATAGATTTGAAGGCGGACTGAAGCTTCTTGCGGGCTTTAACCCCAACAAGCGCCGTTTCCTTCGCACCCCYCGGAGAAGGAGAAGCTGCCGAAGTGCTTAAGGATTCTTTTTTTTTCCTTTTTCTTTTCCCGGCCCCCGCTGAAAACCGAATTTACCCCGAGACTCAGATAAAGAAGAAAACACAAATCGCCCGGCGCTTGGGCTGAGAGAAGGCAGCAGAATTAACACCAGAGCCTTGGTGAGACGCAGGGGCACATGCCCACCTCGCAGGATTAAAACCAGGGAGATTTACTCCGGGAAGCTCCTGGCTGCTATTAATTTAAAGCCGTCCTTGCACCTTCTGCACCCTCCAAAACAATTCCCCCGTGTCCACAGACCCCACCGGCTGTAACCCCACACGACACGGCCACCCCGCATGGTGACAATCCCCTCCGTAAACGTGGGGCTCGCATTTACYGTCAGAGGCTCCAAAATTCAAACGGTACCGAGGGTGTCAGAGCATGCACGATTTCTTCTCGCCCCAGACAGAGGACTACCGCACCCCAAATTCCTCTGAGGAGCACACGCAGGCACCCCGAGATGCTGTCCCGCCCCTGTCCAAGCTCAAGGCGATGCTCACCTCATCCCGGGGGGCGAGAGGAGCCCCCAGCCKGGTGTTCCACTTCCCCGCATCCCACTCCCTACCTGCCCATGCCGGGAAACACCTTCTCGTCTTATTTTCCCTCTTGAAATTAAAACACCCCCCTCGGCTGTGTAAAAAATAATTCACATCCCCGGCAGAAGGAAGCGCTTCGCCCCAGCCGGGAGCAAAACGCCGCCACGGGGTGGGGGGGTAGACTTTCCATCTCCCCTCCTTCTTTTCCGAGAGCCTGTTTCTCCTTTCCCGGGCTCCCCAGGCTGCCGGGACCCTCTCTGTCCCCCCTGTCAGCCCGGGGATGATCCCGGTGCACCCGGGGAGGTGGGACCGGTGTCCGCCTCGTCGGAGCAGCAGCCCCTGCCCGCGGCACCGACGGGTCCCGGCTCCCCCGCTCCGCACCTGCGGCCCATAAATAATGGAGAAAACAAGCAGGGCCGGTGGTTATTAATTATCCGGTTTCATTAAAATCCGTCACCCGGAGCCCGCTGTCTGTGTACGGACACGCGAAGGTAAGAGGAGCTGGGATGGATGGATGGATGGATGGATGGATGGATGGATGGATGGATGGATGGATGGATGGATGGATGGATGGATGGATGGATGGATGGATAGATGATAGATAGATAGATAGATAGATAGATAGATAGATAGATAGATAGATTTTCTCCCCTTTCTGTTCTCAAGAGGCTCGATGACAGATAATAGGAATTTTTTTACGAGCGTGAGCCTTTTCCATTTCTCCCCCCCGAAACAGCCTCCGCACGGTTTGGACAGTGAAAAATTCTGCTACCAGGAGCAGAAGGGAGAGAGAGATTTAAATCCAGGGATGCCGGGAGAGAGAGGAAACTCTCCTCTCGTCTCTCGGACCCCAATCCTGCCGGAGCCCACGATGGCCCTGCCCGGCCCGGCCCGGCCCGCGGATCCCACAGCGGGACCAGAAATGCGGGGAAGGTGCGGGTCCGGCCCCGGAGCGGAGCCCTCTCCCTCCTCATCCCAGCCTGCCTTAACCRCACACCTCCGGGGTAGCTCTGGTTTGGGTTTCTGAGGTACAAAAATGAGAAATATCTGCCGAAAGATCGTCCCAAGCAGACTCTGTTTCTTCCGATTCCAGAAATATAATGTTCTTGTTATGTATTACATACCAGATATTTTTAACCTGAAGATACAGAGCACTACATATACAGCGTATATTTGGTATTATACAGCACACATCGACCTAACAGAATCAAATCAAATCGGAATTATTCGTGGGAAGAGCACAGAACCGCAGCCATCGGCACACGCCTGCCCGCTTGAATATCACTGCACAGAGAGTGATACATAGAGTGTGTAGGTCCGGATATATTATAAATATATATACGTATATATACAGAAATATATATATATATATATATATATATATTTTTTTATATGCACATAGGTATAAAGCCAGGCGCAGAAAGGCCCTGCATATCCCGCACATACATATCCTTCCCGTCCTGAAATTAATATTTCACATCCCAGCTCTGTCAGCGCCGTGTCCCATCTCGCAGACCCCGGCAGCCCAGCCTCACTCGTTTTTCCCCAATATCCACGGGTAAAACGGCTCCTTCTCACCCCCTTCTCAAAAATCGCTCCCTCCCCGATCAAGGGAGCTTTCCCCAAGGTCACCGAGAAAACTCGAACTCTTTCTTCTATCCACCCCAAGCAATAAAGAGGGGTCGGGATGAGTTTCAAGCTTTTTGAGCCGAGCTCCCCATCCTAATGCCTTCCACGTGGAGAAGGAGTAAAAAGAGGTGAATTAAAAAAAAAAAATTTAAAAAAAAAAAAAAAAAAAAAAAAAAAAAAAAAAAAGAAAAAAAAAAAGAGGAGGGTAGGGTGGAGTAGGGGGGGGGACACACGGACAGACAAATCGGTGCTCACTGACCTGGGCAGATGCTCCTGATTTTGTCCGGTTCCGCTGGAGCGCTCAGAGCAGGAGTGCGGGCGGAGCGGAGCCGCTGCTGGCATGTCGCAAGCTCCCACCGAGGGGGAAAACCTGGGGGAGCCTCATCCTCCGAACGCCCACCCTTGCCCTCCTCCTCCTCCGGGCTGGGCTGAAGATCAGAGCTCTTCCGGGTTGGGAAAGGGCAGAGAAGGAGTGAGAGGAATATGATGGGCCATTTCTTTACACACCCATCGATGGGGCGGGGAGGCGGAGGTGGGGGGGACAGGGGCAGGGCCAGGGGGACGCGCCAGGTACGAGGGCTCGCAGCGGTGTGAGCGTGATGTAACCCGTCCCGGGAGCAACTGTCAGGGCCGGGAGCCGGGAACGCCGGGAAGAGACAGGGGGAAAATATAATTACGCCTATGATCATACAAATAACGCCGGGGCTCGCTCCGCTGCATCGAAAGCTTTCGAGGAAAAGCGGTGACATTAGCGACAAGGGGTTGGCTCTTCTCCTCTGTATCCCCTTCTCCTCCGGGGGGATTTTTAATGACCCTATTTCCTTTTTTAATTTTTTTTTCATTTTTATTTTTGAATATGTCTTGTGTAAGGCTCCACGATCCAGACAGAAAAAAAAAAAAAAAAATAAAAATGGACACGCAATCCCCTGGCGCTCCCGAGAACGGGGTGGGACGACGATTGATAACCCCCTGTCTCCCACTCCTCCTCGGGACGAGGAAGGCTCCCGGCCGCGGGCAGGAGAGCAGACACCGACAGTAGGGGTCGGTCGCAGTCCTGGGGTTTGTTTGTCCCCCTCTCTGTCCCCTCGGAGCCGCACAAGCTTGAACCCGGGGCGATGCTGAGCGAARGGGACGGGCCGGGGGATCCGTAGCCCCCTGCCCGCTCCTCACTCTCCCTTCCCCGGGAACATCTGGGGGTTTTCGAGGGCTGGGGAGTGGAAGGAAGATGAACACCCTTCCCTGAAGTGCTGTAGGGGCAGGAGAAGCCGGGGAGCCGGGCTGCAGCCACACCGCAGGCTCCAGAGGATGCCCCAGATCTTTCAGCGATGAGGAGATGGAGGAGCCGACGAGGGGTTTCTGATTTTCCACGTTAACCCCYCCACTCGTGTCACTCCCCAAAAGCTGATGCTGCAGCCTCAGCGTTCTCCCCCGTTACCCTTCATCCACGGGCAGCTTTACCGTCAGGAAAACTTCCCCACCTTTCGGTGATGGCATTTTTATTTGCAAGGGTGGGCGCTCATTTCCGAGTGGGTGCGTGGCTGTCCTGCCACCAAAACCAGACTAGACATGGRGAACCAGCCTGGGGGAGGGGGGATTTATCCACGGAAAACACGTCCGGGAATGGCCACGCTCGTCTACCGGGATGGGAGAAGTTGGGAAGGGAGAAAACACACCCCATGCCCCTCATCCACTCCTGGAGTGAAATGCTGCCTGGGTATAAACCTGGAACAAAGCTTTATTTCCAGGGCTAAACCAGGTGCGTGCAGCAGATCTCAGGCCCCATGAGTGGGGTCCCATCGATTCTGGGGGGATGCAGAGCCGCCCTCCCCGGCCCCGCTCCGCGGTACCCGGCGGAGACCCCGAGGGCGCATCCCGGCCGCGCTGAGTCCCTGCGCTTCGGAAAGTGGGGCAAAAATTGGTCACTTAATGAAGGAAAAAAAAGAAAAAAGTATATACACACACTCCTGATCCTGGAGGGATATTGTTGGGTTTTTCTGCTGACGTTGGGAGTTCGCTATCGCTGCTTCTAGAGTGACTCTCTGTGAGGTGAAAGGTAACGCGATCGCCTCCCAATTCTATCTTTAGAAAACACATTCAATTAAGGTAATAACTTAAAGCTCATTAGAGCCACGAAGGGAACCTTCCCAGCGCCAAACACYGATGGAAACAGCTCGGGCACCCCAACAGCGGGGGGAGGAGGGTTGAGCCCATCTACTACCCACCAGAAATGTGCCTTTTGCTAAGGAAAGGCTTCGAAAAAGAGGATTTTAAAGCCACGAGGCTTGTGTGGTTTGGACTCAGCCGTGTGGACGAGCCGGGGATAAATCCTTGCGGGTATGGGATAAAAAAAAAATAGAGAATACGGCTGAAATCACTCGGGGGGTGTGTTCCTCATCATAGGGCTGGGAAAATCCCTGCGAAATCTYCTGCTCCCCAAAACAGTGCTGCGGGAGGGAGTCGAGACCAACCTGGAAGATGCTGCCGAATCCCTCCAAAACCGCCCAGAAAAAAAAAAGACAAAAATAAAAAACGCGTGGGRAGGCAGCTGGATCTGGGCTGTCTGAGCACATGGTGGAAGTGGGGGGGAGCGGGGGGGCTGGGTGAAGAAACGAAAAATCAAGGATTCTCCTGCAAAAACCTCTCGGAAAGACCGCGGAGATAGAGACCCCGCACTATTGTCTGTGTYCCTCCGGCTGGGGCTTGCTGGGGGCGGGAGGGGAGAGAGGGAATTTGGGCACAGGCGCAGGCGCATCCGCACTCATCCCCCCCTCCCGCATCCACCCCGCACCGCGAAGTTCATTTCCAGCCACGATGGCCGGTGATTCAAAGGTTRAACATAACTAATGAGGCTTTAAATGGCACCCGGGGTTTATCATAAATATCACAGACCTGCCTCGATGCCTGCAGTTGAGGTCCGAATATGCGTTCAAAGCAAGAGTCAGACACCCGGAGGTCATTTAAATAAATAAATACTGGGGAAAAAATAAGCCCCCACATATATATTTTTCCATGTGTATATATATATGGAATATTTATATGGTGTGCGCGTATATATATATGTATATACTCCATATATATTTAATAAATTTTTCCTTGTGCTTTCCAACTTGCTAGAGGAGCCTGTGATTCTCTCACGGCATGTGGCTGATCCCACCTCTTGCTCTCCTCCTGGCACACATTTGGACGGGTGCACACCGAAATAAATACCTACACACACACACACAATCGATTTCGGCTCCGCCTGAACCAAGATTTGCAGTCGAACCCTCCATAAATAAAATCCATACGTTATTGTTMGGGATAACCGCTCTGCCGGCTGCAGAGAGGAGGTTGGAGATGTTTTATTTGCTATAATTAAACTGCCTCGTCTGCTCTGGAGAGAAAATCCACCCCCTCTGCCCCCACCCGAAGGAAAAGTTGCCAATAATCGATAATTCCCCCTTCCCCGGCTCTGAAAACACGGTCTCGGAGAGGTTATTTTTTAATATCACCGTTGCAATCTGCGTTTCCAAGGAGGGGAAGAAAGCACCGTGCGTCTTGATCTCCCCAAATCAGGCGCTTTGGCATTGATCCTGCGCTTTGTGTGCGCAGAGTATATTCGCTTTAAAACGATTTCCATTAAACGCGGCCGCCTACATTGGTAGGATCGACCTAATGACTTTGTGGGAGCKCCGGGGAGGGAGAGCGGGGCTGGGGGGACCCTCGGAATTTAAAATTATTGCCCACCCCCACCTTCTTTTCCCCTTCGTCCGCATCTTCCTTTCACCCGAATCAGGGACTCGGGAATAAAGTCAAAGCCAGACCCCAGCAAATAGCCGCAATTGTAAATTCCTATCCGTTACAACCAAGGTACAAAATATATTTATAAAAATATATAAAGCACGTGGAAGAGGAGAATTTTAATTAAATCTTACTGCGGCTCTAACAACATCGAAGTGATATTTCATTCGGAGCCCGCCTCTTGCTTGTGTTTTATAGCGTTTTCTTGCCTCTGACTTTTTTTTTAAAATATTAGACGAGGTACAGAATTATAAATGACTCTTTCCTTATCTGTGCTGCTCACATATCCAGGATCAGAGGAGCTGATTAAGAAAGAAGTCAGAGGCAACGTTGGATTCATAATGATTCGGAATAATGAATCCTTATCTCTGCTTTCCAGATTATCACCCTTTCAGCTCCCAATGTTTTGTTACATGGGATAATTTATTGCATCTAATACATCACAATGAATCTGATGGCGGAAAGCGATGGGCAACGTTGGGGGAAAAAAATTCGTGGGTCCTTATTTTAGTTTAGTTTCATCCTGGGGGCAGCGAAACTGATTTTTTTTTTTTTTTAATTGGGAAAATATAAGGTAAATCTGATAATAATAATAAAAAGAAGTTGGAGGGGRATGATGAGGCGTTTTAATTAGTGTGTCACTTTCCGACTGAAATTAAGAAAATCGACCGGAGCTTCTCCTCTCGGTGGCTCCAAGATCCTAATTTTACATGATTTATTTTTTATTTAAGGGGGAGATAATGCATCATAAACATTGAATAAAGCACGGACCCGGGTTAAGATAAAATACCATTTGCATCTCTTTTTTTTTYCCCCTTTTTTTTTAAAGGGAGTGCTGCCAATAATGTTCTTTTTTTTTCCTTCCCGCCCCGTTGCCAAATAAATACATGCATAGCAAAAAATCGATAAGATTTCTGTGAGTCTCTCCTCTCGCTCTCTCTCCYTGTGTCTCTGCCTCCTTTTTATTTTTTTTTTAAGGCATTTCTCATAAACTGGAGAAACTCCTCGTGTTGCTTTGTATGCAAATGAACGCTGCGCTGCGTTTGTGGCTGCAGAAATGAAATAGGGGATGGAGGGCGGGGAGGGGGGGAAACGTTCACCTGAAATTATTGATATTCRTGTGCCTGAGGAGGGCAAGATCTGCTGATATTTTGCTGGATTTGAATGTATTCGTTTGAATCCTTGAAGGGGAGCAGCAGCCGGGCTCTGCCTCCTCACCTGCKCAGGGAAAAGCTGCATTTCAAACATTTTCTGTGGCGAACAAACCCCCTTTGCTCCATTCTGAGGGATGTGRGGGGAGGAGGGAGGGATTCCCACAGCAGCAACAACTCAGCCCAAAACTTGATCTCAACAAAAATCACCGCAAGGGTCAAACCCGATAACGGGATTTGGGATAACCCTCTCAAAACCCTGCGAGGGGCTGGGGGAATCTTCCCAACCCCTGCTAGAGCACCCCCACCCCTGAAAAAAATGGTGCCTAAAATCCTCTTCGTGGTCAATTTGCTGCGTCTCGATTGTGTTTTTTTTTTTTTTTTTTTTTTTTGTTTTGGGGGGGTTTTTTTTTTTTTTTTTTTTTTTTTTTTTTTTGTTTTTTTTTTTTTTTTTTTTTTTTTTCCTTTGTGTGCAGGCACTCCTGATGCTAAAATTTCTGGGGACAGGTGCTGGCAGCTCTGCTCTGCCTTGGTTTAAGTTTCCCTGGCTCCCTCTCATCCCTTCTTGGCTCTCACGGCACGGGGMCGGTGTTTAATCATTAACCAGGTCTAGCACGGTCCTTTTTTCCAGGAAGCGAGAGCCGCTTCTAAAATGAGGTTGAAAAATAACTTGGTTTTCCCCTTTGCCTAAAGGGAAAGGTTCCCAGCTGGGGTGTGGAGCGGGGGGGACCCCACGCCGCCCCCTCCCCGCTATRGGTTCATCATTTTACATGCGGTGTTCCACAAATCCCATCCCAACGCTAATCTCGGCTTCCCTCCTCTCCCTCCGCCGTACATTCTGTGCAATATTTGTCAAGGAATTTCAAGTATCAATTATAACCGCGATTTTTGATATTTCCCCTCCCCCCCTCCCCAATTTGAAGTGTAGATGRTTTGATAGGAATATACATATATATAATACCGGTTCTCCCTCAGATGAATTTATTGGACCGCGTCCCACCCTTAGCTGAACATTCAATATTCCAGCATTATCTCCACACTTAAACTCGCTTTCTCCATTTCTGTGCCAAGATAAATTTGCATAATATTTGCAGTTGTAATTAGCTGATGAACATCTCCCAGCCTTCCCCTTTGTTTTCCGCGCGTTTGGTCTTCAATTGATGCCACTTTTGATCTTTAATATTACAGGATCCCGATAGAGCATTTTATATCTTATCTGCAGCGCATGAAAGTCGCGCAGAAAGGGAGTGAGAAGGGGGAAAAAAAAATGGGGAGAAAGGAGAGGGAGGAAAAGGCACTGAACGAAGCTGAACTAATCAGAGTTTCGAAAGGTTGTTTCAGATGCCTGAATCCGCAGTTACGGGCCAAACGAGATAAATGGTGAAATTAGAGCCATTTAAAATAATATAGGGCTCGATCAGGTGAGGTACCGCCAGCATCTCCAGCATCTCCGCATCACCCGAGAAGGGCRCCGGGGACTCCGGCAGCAGAGCCGGGCTGGGGACACGGCGTGCTGGGGTGGGGGTGGCAGCTCCTGTGTGTCCCCCTCCAGCCTTGGGGACCCAAGGAGGCGCCCTGCGGACTTTCAGGGACTGGAGCACCAAAGTTGAGCTTTTTTTTTTTTTTTTTTTTTTTTTTTTTTTTTGGAGGAGTGCGGGGGGTGGCGCGGGGAAGATGCTTTTCTTCACCCAACAATTGCATTCGCGAGTCGCCGGTACCCCCCGACCCCCTCCTCCCGGAGCACCTCGAGTGAGCAGCCCACCCCCAGGGTCACCTCCGCTCGCAGAGCCGGGAGTAAAGGATGTTATCACGTCGGGAGGGTTATTAAACCGCTAATGAATGAGTGTCTGTGAGACTCTGGACGGGCTGGAGAGACTGCGGGAGGGGGGTCGTGGGGAGAGGAGGCAGAAAGGCTCGATCTTCATGCCAATCTCTGGAACAAATAGCTAACATTTAACGTTTACACCCTGCTTGGCGACGAACTGGCGCTCCACGGACCCCTGATCCAGGCTAAAATGTCCAGAAAGCCTTTGGAGAGAACAAGTTCCTAGCTATCAGGTTCTTCTGATCTCTCTCCTCCTTTCATAGGGCTTTGGTTTCAGGCTGGACTTGTCCAATGTCTGCTTTACCGCTGCGCGCTCCTAAATGAGTGTCAAGGAGGCGAATATCAAATAGCAGAGAGGTCAAGGCGATTTGGTTAACCGTTGGCTGGGCTGATGGCTTTAAACTTGTGTGGGAGGCTGGAGACGTGGCGGGGGGGAGGGAAGGGAAGGGGGGAAGGAGTGGGAGCGGAGGGGAAATAAACCCGAGAGAAGGGAAAGCGAGGAAGGGGGGAAGGAAGAGGGTGGCGGCTTGGAGAGCCCCCAAAAAAGCCAGGGTCAAGGGTTTCACCGTGGTGGAGGGCTGTGGAAACCCTGGGTGGAGGGTTTGTTGGTGGCCCTGGCTAGGCTGGGGTGTCCCTGTCCATCAGAGGGGAGCATGTGTGTTTGGGAGTTTTTGGGAGATGGATGAGTTTTGATGGCATCAACATCTGGGCTCGTGCAGGCTGGATCCTGGGTGTTTTCTGTGGGGTTGGAAACACGGGAGATTTTGTAGTGTGGGGGTCACAATGGGTTTGTGTTGGGGGAAAACCCACAGGTGCATCTGAAAAGGTGTCGTGGTGCAAAGRGTGGGAGAGGGAAGGGCTGAACCCGGGTGGGGTTTGAGGTCCTGGGAGTGATGCTGGGCATGAGGGGTCTATGGGCAGGTGGGACAATGCCCAGGTRGGACAAGACAATGCCATCAAGGTGTTAGGGAAAAGAGGGATGTAGGGAAGTGTTTGCCTTTGGTGATGGGAGAATGGCAGGATGGGGTGGGAGAAGAATCCGTGCACAGATGGAACATAAAGGGATGATTCTAAAGTGACTGTGGCTGCAGCTCTGGAGTGTGGGATGAGCTGTGGCTGTGGGATGAGCTGTGGCTGTGGGATGAGCTGTGGGTATGGGATGAGCTGTGCAGGGATGCAGGACCAATGCCAGAGGTCAGGTGTGAGTGGGACGTGCTGGGTGATGAGCAGGGGAAATCTGGGGCTCTCCCTGGCTGGGTGGCCCAGTAATGTTTTCAGGGGGTAAGTCTCCTCTCTGAGTGCTCTCACACTGCCTGGCATGAAGGCACAGCAAGCAGTGGAGAGACCAAAAATAAATTTTAGTTTGCCTGTAATAATCAACTGCTCAAAAGAAAGAAAAAAAAAAAAAAAAAAGTGAGAGAGAGAGAGAAAGAGAGAGAGAGAATTTCCTGGAAGAAAAACTTTTCTATTACTGAAGTGGCCAATGAACAGAACAAATACTCCAGGCCTTTTCCAGCCACACTCCTCAGCTCCGAGGCCACACAAGCCCTCCCTTCCCGGCAATCCCATTTTGCTCCCGACATTAGCAGAAAACTCACTCTGGTCCCGGGTAATGTAAAGCTCGTCAGCTGAATCAAGGCAAACAATCGCCATAGGAAATGTGTGCACAGCCACACACGGCTGAGCAGCGCCAGCGCTCGCAGCCACCGCAGAGTTTGCAGTAGCTAAAACCAAGAGGGAGTTAATCGTGGGTTTAGTTCCCATGCCCTTGACCTACAAGTTGCAGAGCTCAGGAAGTGCAGTGCTGGCAGAAGAAATTCAGGTGAAGCCACCGAGGGTCTCAGCACAACACTGGAGTCTCCATGTTGCCCTGGGTTTTGCATTTTGAACTTGTTWTAGGTTCATTCTTTTCTCTCTGCTCTCCCTTTTGGAGGTGCAAGAGGGACTTCAGGGGGTTCAGACCCTGGGCTGCCCTACAGGAATGAGGAATGCCATGACAGACATTTCAATGAAGCCYGGAGAGGACAGGAGAGAGGATGAGCGAATTGCAGCAACAAATATGCATTTTGGATTATTTAAAAAAAATATTTTTAAATTGGTGTGGGTTTCACTGACTTGGCTGCTCAGGGCAGCATGGAACCCAGCAAGTGTGGGCATCACAAAGGTGTGTCCCTATAGGTGACCCTACGTATTTGGATGTGAATGTACAGGCAATGGGTGTGCATGTGCACACCAGGGATCTCAGCTATCTTGTGTTTTATATATATATATATATATACACATATAAAAAAATATATATTCCATAGCAGGCTGAGAGCCATAGGTCTCTCCATCAYGCCTGCATACATCCACATACATACACCCACCGAGGCTGCGTTTCCGGAGACATTCTCAAATAGAGCAGTGTAATTTCTCCGCTGATTTTGATTGACATGCTGTCCCTGGGATCATGTGTTAATCCCTTCTTCACTCAAGCCTTTTCATAACTCATTTCTCTCTGCTAGATGGAGACTCTGATGGTTACCGAGGCAACGATGATAGCACTAAGCCATTTCCCTCTCTGCACGGAGACCATTATTCCGCATGCATAGGCCATTTGCAACAAAGGTCGCCACAAAGTCATCCACAACACAGCACACGTTTATTAAACTTTTATTCTTTTTTTTTTTWTWTTTTTTTCCCTCCCCCTAACAGAGAAACTAGCCAGCACGTGTACAATATCTCTCTCTTTTTTTATTTTTTTTATTTTTTTTTGGAGATCTTTGTAATATAGGTAATAATAACTGTAGCAGATATTATTGTACCCAAACTATATATCGCACAGATCAGGGGCTTAGAGTTCCTGGTCTAGAAAGATCATGCTTAGATGGTGTGGTTTTGAACCAATGATTCCTATTTGTCTTTTGTTCTCCTATCAAACAGCAACTTTAATAGCAGTTGGAGGAAAAAACAGCCGACAGCAATGATATGAGAGTGGTGTGAGGTGAATATCTGAATGKAAAACCCACACAGAGCTTTGCCCTGCACCTCCTAAAACTGAATAACCATCAGCAAAAAACACCCCTTTTAATTTAATTTCTACCTGGCTCCTTACCTGGGCTTCCTGGCTCTGGGCATAACTTGGAGGGGTCTGTCTTGTGGAGCTGGTCCAAGGGTGTTAAAAGCCAGCTCTGGCTCTGTGAGGACAGAGGGTTAAAGTGCTGCTGGGAAGGGCCCCTGCTAACCTGAGGTGCTCCCTCCCCACCAGTGAGGCTTTGCCCATATGGGGCCACGCTGCAGGATTTTATTTCAGCCCCATCCTTCTCCCCTGGAGACCGAATGCGATGCGACGCTTTGGGACGGCTTTTAGCGAGCGGCCCTTTCCCACCGGGAGCAGCACGGAGAGAGGCACAAATGCCTCTCGGTGGATTCACGGATTTAGCCCTGGAGTCAACCTCAGCAATGTTACAGATCTCTGGAGCCTGTGTGTCCACAGCCCCCCACCCTGCTGGGACGGGTCTGGCAGCCCCGGTGCTCGGACAGTCCTGCGGCACCAGAGCTGCTGCGGATGTGAAAGAGGAGGAGAAGATGGCCCACGGTGATAAGATCCCAGGAAATTTCTACGGTGCCTCCTACTCTTCCCTGTCCAGACAGCTCCAGCTCTGCTCCAGGCTCTTATCTCTGGGTATTGCTGCACCACTCTGGCCTCCCTCCTACAGTGTCCTGCTCAGCTTGGTGCAAACACACTCCTAATTGCACTGGCCTGCCCCAAAGCCCTGATCCCATCTGCCCTCCCTGACTCCCATCACTGGCTTCTCTGGTTTTAACACCTATTTCATTAAAATGCCTGATGCCGCCTCTTCAGAGCCCAGCCCTTGGCTACTCCACTGCTCYTCCCTTTATTTTCAGTTTGGAAATTAGAAAAAAAAAATATAAATTGGCAACTTTTAGACATTCAGTTTACTCTCTTGGATACATGGAGRCATTGAAATGACTGGGAAAGTCCACAAGAGCCCAACCTCTGCAAGTGCACGAAGTCCTGTGCTTAGAGATCAATCTACAGGAAAACACCTCCTGTGAGTAACCATCACTTGGAGGCAGCCACAGTGGTTTCCAAACCAGCCCGTGTGCCTGTTTACAAAGTTTCTGTTTTGCAAGACATTCAAGTAGTCAGAGACAAACAGGAGTTGGGGTTAAACCTCCCAATCTGACATTTATCTGGAGAATCACTTTCCCACCGTGATAAAACCACTGAAGCAGGGGGTGAGACACCCTCAGTCCACTGACACACAGGAGGGTGGTTTATGGTGTGCAGTCCTCCTCTGCTCAGGTGCTGATTTAGCAGAGGTTTTTGACAAAAGCAGCTGCCCTGGATCCATGGGGATTGGTGTCCAAGGCTGTCACATCCACTTTTGAGCTGATGGGGAGCCAGAACAAGAATTGTCCCACTGATGTGACACTGGGTGATCTGAGAGGGACTGATCCTGCAGAYAAGGTTCTGCTGTCAGGAGGATGCTCTGTCTCATGGCACTGCTCACTGCATTCCCAAACCACATCTGGATAAAATTAATAATCTGGATTTTCTGAACAAAAGCCTTTTCCCCATCCCCTGCACCATCCAGTGCCTCGGCTGCTCTTGCATCATTCCTTCCATGGAAAGTCTCCAGCATGCATGAATTGATATTAAAAAAAAAAGGTGGAAAAAAATTATTTATCATGATTTCTGCTTATAATGAGCTTTCTCATCTCAGGGTGCTTGAGGCCAGGGATATTTACTTGTGATGCAGCCCTGGGATGGTGCTGGGACTTTTGAACGAAGTGTGGCAGGTATTTCCAAGCCCCCTGCACTAATTGATGGGCTCTCTATATATCATGCCAGATAAAGGGCTCTTGCACGGTAAATGCTGATGTTTAGAACATCCTGATAGTGTTTTGTTAACAAGAAGATAACAGGAGAGCAAGATACGTTTGTTTAGCTGCCTATAGATAAACCAAATAGGGTCTTTGTTAAGTTTTCATGACTGATGGCAGGTACTAAATGCGATAAATAATACCCCAGGTCCTGATTGGAGCTACTGTAGCACAAATTCTAATCCATGGCACTGACCTGTGAAGGGGTTAAAGGCTACAGGAGTGAAAACCTGGGATTTTTTTGGGGGTGGTGATCCTTTTTTTCTCAACTGACAGTGGCCTGCTATGGCTTTTGCAACATTCAGGCAAAGTGGTGCCCACCAGAAAAGCAGAGAATGAAAAAGATGTTGGTAATAAGGTATTTATGGAAGCACAACAGCTAAAAATTTACAAGGAGAGGGTGGCACTGGATGGCACTTGCCTAAGACCAGTAGTGAGTGACTTGTTCTCTGAGGCTCATCAAGGATGGGCTGCCTAAAGAATCTTTGGAAATGGAGGGTAAGCAAGGCTGTGYCACAAAATCCCATCGAGCAGAGCCCCAGCATCCTTCTCCCCCCACCTCAGGAGGACTCTGAGYCAAGGCAGCACCTGCCTCCCTCCCAGGGTGCTTATTAGCACTTCTCCCCAAACCACCTGCTAATTGCAAGGTGGGTCACTGCCAGCCCTCTTGCAAAAGAGAGAATTATTATTGAGGGGTGATGGGGTGGCCCTGACTCATGGGACAAGAGGGGCCACGGGGTCTGCCCAYGATGCTCCCCAGWGGTGTCCCAAAGGTGTCCCCAGGGATGCTCCAACCTGCCAAGGACAGTGACAGAGCACCAGCAGGGGGAGAGCTGCTCAGCCAGCCTTCCAAAACCTGCAGCTGCAAAAACTGTCCAAGGTTTGGAAGTCGGGCCATGGAACACCCCAACTCCTCTCAGCTGTTGAAAAGGATTATAATTACAGTGTCTTCAGCACCATCTTCCCTGAGAAATCAGTAATTTGCTCTGCGTTTGTTTGTTTTTTTTTCTTCTTGTCTCATGTTTTGTTTCCTCCTTCTTGTGCCTTTTAGAAGAGGAGGCTGCAGAAGCTGCACAGAGGGAATGCTAAAAACACCCACGACCCTTGGGTTGGTGCCTTCCTGGTGTGTCTTGCTGAGGAAAGGGATGAGGAAGGCTTCAAGCTTGAATCCATGGCTGAAAACCTGTGGGGTGCTGTGATTCTCAGCTCCTGTCGTGATGAGGTGGAAGCAGAAAGCAGCTGTGGCACCCCCAAGCTGGTGCTGGTTTTGCACAAGACGTTTGATGCCCAGCCCAGTCACGTTTTGGCTMCCTAGGAACTGGGAATGAGGAGCTCAGTGTCCTGCTTTTCACTTAACAGTGGGAGGGTCCTTGAGGGGGTTGTGCAGTTTGGGTTTTGTTTTTCTATCCCAGCTACTCACATGGGTATTTATTTCTCGGGCATTTTAAAAACTTTTAAGGAGATGCGAAGGAGAAGGAAGTGTGGTACCCCAAATTATCTACAAAAATACCTGGACTAGCCCTGCTCCTTGCCCAGGGAGAGACCAGGAGCTGATAATTTCCACTCCTGCTTCATGCACTTCACTCCCACCCAGAACCGGGGCCAAGCCAAACCCATTCTAAATCCAGATTAATTTCCAGCTCTGGTTCTCCTTGAGCAGAAATACTGAAAGAGGACGGAAATTTTGCACCCAAAGCTGTACCATACACGTTTAAACACTCACTTGGAAATTGATGGATGGGGCAAAAACTCTGCCCCATAACTCATTGGGAAGATCCTAAATTTGCATTTCACAACAAAGTGCAATGTGGGACTCATTGTGTTCAGAGCCAGCCCAGAGCGATGGAGAGATGTAAATGAAAAGCTAGTGGATCTTCCTGAGACAACTTTGAACAGGCATCCAAAAAATGAATGTGTTTTCTTCTAATTAGGAGTGTTCGTTATATCTCGTGGTGATCTACAAAACAAGCCACATGCCAGTTATTGCTGGTACAAGCACAACAATTCTGACTGTGGGAAAAAAGTGTTTCCAGGCATGTAGGACACAAAAAGTACTAAAGGCATTTTAATGACACTTTAATTAATCTCTAGGCATAGGTTAAACAGAGAATATCTAAAAAGGTGTGTATGTGTGTGGGGGGTAATAACGAAAGTTAGGACTCAAATCAAAAGATGCTTTAGTACCTGCATATGTTATTAAATATAATTATATTCATTTAAAATATCCCCACGCACAAAAAATGGTAAACTGGAACGAAGGTTGCAAGCAAATCTCAGTAAATCAAGGCTGACAAAAAAATGTATCAAAAGAATGTTATGATTACCATACGAACAAAAACAAACTGAAATAAATTTAGAGTTAAGGTGAGTCTTAAAAAAAGTAATCCAAAGGAGCTAGGTGTGGAAAATTACTCCGTGAAGGCAGCTAAACCATTTGAACTCAGAGATGGGTTACAATAACCCAAAGAAAAGGCAAGTGTGGATGCAGAAACACATCCTGACCCAGGACCACAGAAATGGAAGTGCTTTTCTCAGATATCTGTTGGCTGATAGAGTTTATTGCAACCATTTGGGTGACTCTCATTTCCAGTTTGCTCACCAGATCACAGTCCTGTCTGTGTAAACATGGTGTAAAAGCAGCTGGGGTCTCTGCAGAAGTGCCTCTTTTGGTTCAGGAAGAGAGAAACCTGATTTTACCCCAGATCATCACTTCCTGCCCAATTCTTGCAAGGSCTTTGCTGAGCTCYCCTTGCACCATATCCCAGCTGTGGYTAGAGGTGTGCCAGGCAGCCTCGGGGGGAGCCCATGCACAGACATCTCCCCGTGCCTTTGGTTTGGAAGGACCTTGCAGAGGGATCCAGACTTTTGCATGTCTGTTACAGGGAAATCTTGGCAGCTGAGCCCCACTTTTGGGATTAAAACTCAACATAAACTCRTGCCTCCAGTGACAGGGTCATACARAGGYGCYTGGAAAAGTACCTGGACAGGTACACAAGGATRAAAGAGGCTCARAGGTATATTCTGCAACAAATGYCACTATTAAATCAAGGATTAGCTGYTAGAGRGSACCTCAAGCTTAGAAAGCAGAAGAGTGTTCCCCTTCTTGTACCATCAGGTGACCCCTCTGCAGACTCTGACTCCCTYGGCCTCAGACAGCTCCGGCACCAGCCTGGCGTCGATGGGAGCTCAGAGGTGCCTGTTCCCATCCTGGCTGTGCCCCTGACGTGCTCTGTGACCTGGCACAAATCACGTCACCGCCCTGCTTTGGTTTCGCTGCTCGTAACGCCAGCAGAAAACAAATCAGTCCTTGTTCACGGAAAGTGAGTGACGCTCGCCCGGCCCCGGGATTTCTCCAAGCACATCTGATGGGAACTGCCACAGCTTTTGAGTCCTTGAGCCATTAAACTAATACCAAYGCTGAATAGTTAGCTGGTTTTATTACCTTCTCCCAGCAATCACTGGGGACAGCCAGCTGACACCCATCCCAAATGCGCGGATGGGAATGGCAAGGTGCGATGTGCTGCACCGGGATGGGAAATTTGAGTGGATATCTCAGGAGGTCATAGARGCATMAAATGGTTTGGRTTGGAAGGGACTTGGAAGATCATATTGCTCCAACTTTCCTGCCATGGGCAGGGACACCTTCCACTATCCCAGGTTGCTCCAAACCCCATCCAAGGTGGCCTCACCAGCCTCACAAGAACAATATCCTAACATCCAATCTAAACCTTCCCTCTTTCAGGCTATAAAGTCTGGAAGAYAGACCTCCAGAAAATGCTAACAGGYRCYTGTCTTGCACAGAGGGGAAATGTGGTGTCAGAAAAGTAAAAGTGAGGGACCCATTGCAAGCAGCAGGACACTTCTGATTGAGATAAGGATAACGCAAAATGGATGCAAACAGCTAAATTACTACGTCGTTGCAGAAAATCGGAGTACCTTGGGGGAGGCAATACCAAGAGCGCACTCAGCTCTGAAACTATTTTGCAACGTGTGCATCCAAGGCTGGATTCATACCAGAGGCCTGAGCAATGTGATTTGGCAAGTGTTAACTCCGTGACCAGTGCATGCCATCCAGCAGCGAGAAGAAAAACAAAGACGTGATGCAGCTCTGCAGCCATTTARGCATGGCTTTGGTAAACAGAGCGGGTTTAACACTCACCAGAGCCTCGGGCACGGGCTAAGGCACTGGCTCCTCCCTCCACCCACCTGCACACTCAGTGACTTGTACAAAACTTGGCCTGGTGGGAGCTCTGGAAATTAATCTGGTCCCCCCCCGTGTCTCCCCAGCACCCTCCTTCCCTGACACCAAACCAGCACRCTTGGTTCTGCTTACAAACACAACCAGACCACCAACCAAGACCAACTAGGAGCTAGGCAGGCATCCCAAGATCTGCACCCTGTTAAAATCCCAGGGAACTCTTTCCAGCGAGCTGGTGGAGCACAGCTTTGCCAACATGGGCACCTGGGTGTGGGAAGAATGCTGGCAGGGCGATGAACTCATTAAGGTGGAGCTCTGTCACCACCTCCAGCAGGAATCCGAGATGAGTCCATCGCTGCGCTGTATCCTTGTGCAAGCAGGTGTAGGAAGGATCAGTCACTGGAGCTCCRCGCTCCCCGGCTCCACACACCGGAGCCAACGCCACCAGGAGAAATAGGAGCCCTTTCCATGTAAGCGAACTGATCCGGCTGATATCGAGTGACTCATTAAGGGCTTACAAAACTTAAGTAGACCATAGTGTTGCTCTCTAGTAGTGGGAACTTCTTGGCTTGAGAGGAGGATTTGATACCTGCCAAAAGCCACCTTGGGCCTCGCCGGTGTTGGCAACAGCACCTCTGCCCTGGGAGGTGCTTGCGAGAAGTTGCAAACTGCTCCTGTTTTTATGCTAAAGAATTCAGTTTTCTAAAGATCCTGGCCGGGAAGATCTGGCCCTGCACTTGGCAAATGATGAACACCAAAGCCTGAAATGGAGGCGATGAGGGGTGAGGGTGGAATCAAACTCTTAAGCTGGATAAATACATCTATTCTGGGTTTTCTCAGTACCTCAAAACATTTCAYCCTATGCTCTTGCCTTTTGCCATCCAAACTCCTCAAAAGAATGWAAAAATRYGCCATGTTGATTAATAATTAGAGAMAAATGTACACASAGAYAGTGATAGGACATGGGGGAATAGCTTTAAACTAAAAGAGGAGAGATTTGGATCAGTTATTAGGAAGAGAATTCTTGACTGTGAGGGTKCTGAGGCCCWGGCACAGATTGCCAAGAGAAGCTGTGGCTGCCTTATCCCTGGAAATGTCCAAGGCCAGGATGGACAAAGCTTGCAGCAACCTGGGGTAGTGGAAGGCATCCCTACCCATGGCAGAGGGGCTGGAACGAGACGATTTTTAAGATTCTTCCAACCCAAACCATTCTATGATTCTGTGATYCTACAATTTTCCAAATAGATAAAYAATTTTCCAATAGAAAAACAATTYTCCAAATAGATAAATMATCTTAAACACATCTGAATTGGGATCACTGTGACTTGGGTGCACAGGGCAAAACCAGTCCATCCCTATGGGCCCCCCAGAGGTGTTTTTGTAGCCAAAATTTGCAGACCAGAGAAACTATGGACACACATAATCAAATGAAGCAGGATCTGCTTTTAAAGGGCTTGAGAGACAGGAGATGTTTTTTTCCCAAGGAACACAAGGGTTTTGCAAAATAGATCCTTGTGATSTGATTAGCATAAGAAAATGAAGTATTAATAAAGGTTAAGTGGGTGCACAGCAATGGCTGCTTGACTTTGTCATGTTTTTTGTGAGACCTACAAGTAGATTTAAAAACCACCCCAGATAGGACAGGTCTGTGGCACCTGAAGTTTAGGTTCAGTGAATTTGGAAGACATTTTTTCATTGCAAACTGCCCCCTAATAAAAGCATTTTCACGTGACTCTCTCGCTGGTTGAGACCAAGACTTTGCACAGGTCATGGTGACATTCCCTAAACATCATCTCATGTATTAGAGAGCTACGACTCCTTCAGTGGAATCCTTAGCATGAAACTGATGAACATCCCTGCTTTGGGAAGCTTTTTTTTATTTTCAGCAACCCTGAAAACAAAAAATGTAGCATTTAGCCAGAGATAACAGCGAGGGCTGGAGGGATGTGCTTCCTTCTGAGCCGTGGCACTGCAAATCCAGCCTTACAGAGTAGGTGGCACTGAGAGCCAATGGTTGGGCTGGGTTATTAGATACCGAGGCAAAGGCCTGGATTTTGGGCTTGACTGAGCATCTGTCTTTGCAGAAAATATAGAGAACAACAGCATCGCTTCATCTGCAGCATCTTAATACACACCAGCTCCAAGCACCAACGCAGACATTTCACAGCCCACAAAGCCCAGAGAAGGCAGCTATTGTACAAATTATGAGAGGCGTTTTTGACGTCCCTGAAGTAATTTTAGGCAAGAAGCTGTTTCTCAGATAAACCCCACCAGATATCCCTGGAAGCAAAGAAGAGCTGGTAGGAAAATAAAGTCTTAATGTGAGCTCAGCCTGGCTCCTTTCACAAAAAGGTTTGAAATTAGTGGAGGAGAAGAGAGTTGGTTTCATGTTGGAAAAGCTATTGGAAGAGGGTCAAGTAATGACTGCAAAGCCAAAGGATCTCTCTGGTTCTGGAGGGCTGTAGAGGGTTTCCAGCTCCCAACCTCAATGAAAACACATTTTCAGTTGAGGAGCAGGTTCAAGGACAGATCTGTCACTGGGGGAGCTCCCAATGGCTCTGTAGTTTCACCCAGCCCTTGTGAAGGGTGTTCTGGTTATTTAACCTGTGGTTAAAGGTCTGGGCTTCATAAAGCAGGAAATGTTATCCTCCTCCTGCRGATGGAAAGTGGGACACACTTTGATCCTGTGCCTAAACACACCACAGCAGAACTGACAATTGTGCTCAGCTTTCTTGGTAACAGCACCAAGTTTTTCCCTTTAATCCACGCAATGCTGACCATGTAGACAAGAAAAACCCACAACCAGATGTGTATCCCTAAAAGGACAATTCTTACAGCACTTACCAAAAACTGCTGTAAATGTCAACTCAAAAAGAAACAACTGCACACTATCCCCTGTACCTACTTCCTAATTAATGAAAAAGGAAAATTAAAATTCTAATTTGTTTTCCAAATCTGGATGCCAAATTAAAAAAAATCCACAGCAAGCAGTGTTAAGTCCCACACCTGGGGAGGGACCAGCTTGAAGGAAGAAGACTGAAGGTCACCTGCACACAGTCAAGCAGCAGTGGCAATGGAGGCTGCAGATGACACCAGGTATCAGGCTGGTGACACGCCATCACACTTGTCATTAGTCCCACAGTAAGCAAATGACAGGCACAGCGAGATGCTGGCTTAGGGAGGAATTGACAGGCAAGACTTTGGAATTTGTAAACCAAATTCCTGCTCATGACAGGTGATAAAACCTAAATTTTTGTAAATGTGTTCCAAGTCTCTTTCTCCTTCATCCGCTGTTTAGGCAATAAAATCATCAAATTATTTTCTGTTTGGCTTTRTAAAGCTGTTTTGAAGTCATTACAGGAACGTTCACACTGAAAATATAACAGGGAGTTGTGCTCATATAAAATTACCTTCTCGTGTTTTATAAATTGCATGGAAAATCTTTCAYCTATTCTGGGTTTATTTGATGTTTTGTTTGCTGAAGAAAATTTGCCTTCTTGGTCAAAGCTTGAGGCAGCAATCACWGAACAATAGAATGGTTTGGGTTAGAAGGGATTTTAAAGATGATCTATTTCTAACCAAATCTCACCAAATCTCAACTGTCAGCACGTGTTCAGTGTCACCATGCTGGAATAGAAGTACCCCCCTGCTCAAGGCACCCAACAGCTGCTGAGTTGTGTTGGCTTTGGCACAGGCAACCTGGCCTCCAGAGCAGACAAGGACTAGAAGGAAAATTTAAGGGGCGACTGCCAAGGGGGATCAGATGGTCTGGCAGCTCTCAGCTCTCCTCCTCTCTCCCTGTGAGGAGCATCACAGGATTTAAAGTCCTGGTGAAAAGGGTGACCCCATAAGCTTAGAATCACAAAATCCTAGGATGGTTTGGGYTGGRGAGGASCTTAAGGATMAWCCCAYWCCAACYCCTCTGCCATGGGYAGGGACACYTTCCACTAGACCAGGTTGCTCCAAGTCCCATCCAATCTGACCCTAAATGTTTCCAGGGGTTGGGGCATTYGCAGCTTCTGTGGGCAACCTGTTCTTGTGTTTCACCATCCTCACGACAAAAACCCTTTTCCTTGCACCTATTTTGAATAAACCCTCTTTTTGTTTTGTCCTACCACCACAGGTAGCTTTTTTTAGCTCTGCTAAATAAAAAGTGTGACCCSCTCCTTCACCCAGTGCAAACCCTGAAAAGGCTGAAGCAGCACCTCTGRGGGAAAGCACCCTTGGCTCAGCTGCCACAGCTCACGATTAATGGCTTCTGCTCACAAGAGCCAGGTACGAGCTGTTTGCTGGCTGTAAATCTCCCGTTACAGCCTCCTCTGCCATACAGCACACATGGATTAATAGCAGCTTTCTACTTTTGAGGTTACAGCTGATCCAAAAGTCGCCAGAAGAAAGGGCGAGTTTCCTAAGCAGCATGACTGACAAGACGGCGAAGAGGGAGTTTATTCAGAGCATTATCTAATTCATTCCCCAGTGAAGGAAACTCATCTACTTTTGAGACTTAAAACTTCTAAAGAAAACTGCTATGATCTAAAGAGATTGGCCATAAAACTATTTGTATTGAAAACTTAGCCAGCATGCCTTCAGTGAACTTCATTCATTAACATTCTTCCTGGCAAGGTTTCCATATCTCAGCGTTCATTTTATACTTTAATTTGGTTAGTAGGTCTTTGTTTAATCGTCCTATTGAAAGGAGAACAAAGAAGGTTTAGGTGATACAGTGAAGTAATACACTATATTTTATCTCTGTAAAGCCCAGACAAAGTCAGCAGGCTCTGATACCCTCTGATTTGGGTTTTTTTTTTATTCCCTTTCTCTTCCAGGACATTTGGAATCACAAATCAGTTGCAGAGCATAAAGATACTCACTGTACTTAGCTGCGGACACCTTCAGAAGAGAAACACCTTGTCAAGCAGAGAAATGATGCTCTGAGCACAACATACAGCCCCAAAGGAAGATTATCTTGGGAAAAGTGCATTCCCATTACTTCAGGGATGGATGCTCTGCTTTTATATCTATGTCCTCCAATAAAAATCACTAGTCAGGATAGTTTCTTCCATTTCTGTGCTTTGTGCTTACTGTCTCGATATCAACTTTGTGTTTTTTTCTGGGTGCAAAACTCATTAACAAGCTTCAATTTTGCCTAATGACTAACCTGCTTCACAGCCAGCACGCAGCAGAGCAACCTGCAGGCACAGGCTGCCCTGGAGGAGGATTTACAGGATAAAAAGGATAAAAAAACTCTCCAAAAGRAGCTGCTCCCCAGCCCCAATGCCGGCCGTGCAAGTGGGCAGYTCCTGGGCTGCTGTAAACTGACACAACTCCAACTGACTCCCAACTGACTCCAGATAAAAATCTGGCCCCAGAGTAATGGCAGGATTCAACAGGCTTTTCTCACGGAATAGTTTTTACGCTCTTTTCTTGAATATTTACAACCCATGCTCACTGTCCTGCTTAAATCCACTACACACGGTGAACCCGTAAAGGGGAAAATTGYACCTGCCTACTCTTTATATTGTAACAGATGGTGAGTTGTTTCCTCACTGAAAACTAATTTTTTACTTTTTAAACTCTACACCAGTTCTACTCCAACCACCCATGGATAGATGTGTTTTCCAGAGRCAGTGCTCCCAACTGATGCTCCTCTTGATGAAGCTGCACTTCACGGCAGGAAAAACCATTCAGAGACTTGGATGCTCTTCCATAACAGCCAATGAGCAAACCAACCTGCAGCCCACACACCGTGCCCCCTTCTCAGGGATGGTGGTATCTAAAACTCCAAACCATAAAAGGATTCAGATGAATACAAATCCCAACATTCAAGCAGGGAATCATGGCAGAAGCCCTAACTGCTCCCTAACTTTTCCACAGAGGAGAAACYCAACCTGTGAAGTTACAGCAGCAAACACAGAGGTCTGGGGAAGGAGCTGGGCTTGCTCAGCATTGGGTGGGGCCAGGGGCAGTAAAGAAGGTCCAAGCCACATGGCTGCTCAGAGATAACCATTTCTGGAATGATTATTCATTTATGCCACTGATTCCTGATACACACCAGCATAAGTGAAAGGGAGGCAGGCTCAGCACCAAGCCTCGCTTCAAACTGATGACCCGGAGGTGAAGGGCCCCTTCTCCTGTTACTAATCCCCTCAGCCACACAAGCCTCCTGAAAATGATGCTTTGGTTTTATTGCCACAGGGGTCATTTATAAAATCATAAAAGCCAGGGTAAAAAACCAACCCAGCAGCAGCAAGGCCAAGCATGCAGAGAAAGAGCTGAACAACAATTGGAAGGGGCAAGTTCAGCCCTCCCATGGCATCTCGTGAGCTGAATAATTCAGCTGATTAAATGTGAGAAGTTCTGATTCATGGAGAGGAGGAGGAAATCCATAAACAACTTACCAAAAGCTAATTTCTTTATTATTGCAACCAGAAATGACCAAAGACGGCGTATTTTGTATGTCTGCACATTACACGTGGAAAAAAAACAAGAATCAGGATTGCAACATCCAACAATTTGAAATGAAATAAAAAATCAAACCCAAGAACTTTCTTGACTGGTAATTAACAGGGACGGAATATAAACGAGATGGCATTGAACAAAGCAGGTAACAGTGCACTTTTAATAAACCAATTTCATCCACATCTCCACTGATTTGCAATTTAACAGTTCTATCAGCAAAGCCTCATTTCCCTAACTAGACTGGTACTTTTAAAAACATGACTAATTCATTCTCATTAATATCAATTTGGATGCATTTAAAAAATAACTCTTAATATCTGCACAACAGGCTAAAGGGCCATATTTCTCCAACATCAGACATTCTCACTGCACTGGTTTGAAATAGAAATATCCCCAAATTAACCAATGCAATCTAAAATTGATTAAAAAACAAAAGGCATACATTTTTTTTCAAGATTTATTCTTATTTAGCTCTGAGASTCATTGCACTACAATATCTAATGCTGACTTTTATTTCAGTTTGTCTGCACTCTCCCCTTGTATTTTCAACAGAGAAAGTGACTGGGATTCAGTTTACTGGTCTTTCCAAGAGGATACACAAAGCAGAGGAACACACCTGCATCTCCTCTACCTAAACACGATCCTTTTGGCAAACTCACAAACAAAAGACCAGAAAAAAAAAAAAAAAAAAAAAAAAAAAAAAGGAGAAAAAGGGAAAAAAAAATCCATTCCAGCTACAGATTAACACGCTGTAGCTGCCACCAGAAGTGCAGAGCCCCCCTGGCCTAAGCTCCCAATTCAGAAGACATTTAAGCACATGTATAACCAAGTGTGGGAACAGGCTCCTTGAAGGCAATAGGATTACTCACTTCTTAAGAAGTTACCACACGTTTAAGTATCTGAATCGAGGCCTAATTACGGTGTTGGCCACCTCCTCGTGCATGCACAGCTGGGGCAGAGCTCACCAATCCCTCACAGCCATGAGGACAGGCGTTTGTCACACGGCCTTTTAGTAGCTGCTAGGTTTGTATTCTTGGGCAAACGACAACAAAAATCCTCAAGCCCTAAAAAATAATTAAAAAAAAATTACTTTATAAATAGCATGTATTTACACGTGTGAAAATCTTTTAATGGGTTGTGTTTTTTCACACCGATGAAATGTACAAGCAATGAAAAGTTTGACAAAGACTTTAAAAAAAAAAAACCAAACCAAAAATCAAAGTATAAAATATATTACAGGTCCACCGAAAGAAATTCACACGGAAGAAAAAAATTGACACAATAGAAACTTTTTTTTTAAAAAATAGAAGATATATCACAAAAGCTTGAACATGTTTATTTTATGTTAGTACTAAAAATCAAGGAAAAAAGCTTCATATATTCTCGTCACAAAAATATTTACCAGCCACTTTTTATTTCCACATTATGATTATCTGGCTCAGCAAGAGTCGAGGCTGACCTGTATCCAGACTACAGAAATCATTCCAGAAGGTTGTCTCAGTTTACAACTTACTGCAATTTACATTTTCTCCTCCTCTCAGCACCTTACTGCAAAGGTTCAAGAGGGATTAATAACAAATTGAGGAAGAATAGGACAGGTATCTGTATTTACAACATTCATCCGTGTTGCTGCTGAGCCACAGGAGCGGGAGCAGTCCCAGGAACCACCAAAGTCTTCACAGCGCTCTGTGCAAATCCCCCTTGGYGGGGAAAAGAAACAGCATCAGAATGTACCAAAATCCAACACCCTGGGCTCGGACGGTCTGTGAAACCCAACAGCCCCTGAGCGAGGGCATCTCCTCGCCCCTGATTCACTGCAGAGACACAGCAGTCGGGACACGGGCAGGGTGGGTCCCTCCTACAGCCCCGTCGGGCCAGGAGGTGCCGCGGTGACCGCACCCCTTCAGTCCCCTGACAAATCTTCAGTGTGCCCTGTGCTTCCTCTTCTTGTGTTTTTTATCCTTCCTTTTGTTGGCACACTTGGAGCAGAACCATTGCATCTCTTCTGGGGGTGCAGCAGTGAGCCCAACGCAAGGCCTGCAAAGGACAGGAAAATATCACATCGTCTCAGTGGAGGAACATTACTTCTGTTTCTTACCCCAAAAAATACATCTTTCCARTGTGAGACAGGATCTGGACTTCAAATTAATATAGCAATTATATTATCATTATCTTAATGAATGTAACAATCTAACAGAAACTCAAAACCTCTAGCTTAAAACAAAAGAGAAATATCAAAAGGATACTCAGATAAAAAGTGTTATTTAATAGAAAATATGAGTGCACTTTCAGGTGTAATAGACTAGATTTAAAATAATTTCAAATGCTTCTTTAACACATCTGCAAAAACCCTTACAATTTTATGTAGCTTAAAAAAAAAAAGCCTAAAAAGTGATTAATTCCCCCCAACCTTTTTATAAGAGCTGACATTTATATTACTGTTCATACAATGCTTCATAATTTGAACTGTCTATCTGTATACACTGTGCCCATAATCCTGTAGTTCTCACAAAATTACCAGAATCAGCAATATTTTCCAGCAGTTTCAAAAACAACYGTTATCACCAATGCCCATTAATTAAAAAGTAACTCTCCTTCACAGCTTAAAATCTGCTTTTTCAAATTTCAGAGCAAGGGAGATAAAAATATCTTCCAGATTATTAAATTGGACACAGTAAAGCTATTTAAATATTCCCAACGTCACGAACTATTAAAAAAAAAGGTTTTTTAATAATATAGCCCCAATCTGCCAGGGACTGGCAGAGTAGGATGGATGAGAGGAACTTACCAGTGATACCAATCATCGCAGTCATCACAACCTATCATTGGACTGCCATCATCTGGCTTGTTACAGCCAGGACAGATCCAGATCTGGTTACCCCACTCGTCTCGGATCTGGTGCAAAGAAAAGCAAAGTTAGCTGGTTTTCAGGGCTAAGCAGGCAGGAAAATTGACATTAAAAAAACAAACAAACAAACAAACAAACAAAAAAGGTTTCTTGCTTATCTGGCTAAGCCATTCAGCAGCCCCCGTTGTTATGTGTGAATTCTCTGATCATGAGAGCTCAGTGTTACGTCTTAATTGATTTTCCTACACTGCTCATGACGACAGAATCATGTATTTTTCTGCATTGTCCTGTAAACCAGTAAAGCCAGTTACACCACCCGACCTAAGCACAGGCATTCACACACAGAGCCAGGGCTTAAGGACACAATTCCTTCTCTGTCTATACTTTTAAAATTCGACCCTGTTAATGGCAAGCAGGAGCCACGGCAGCCTCCTGCGTAAGATAACAGTCCTTATGTGCATGTAAAATATACAGCACYGTGTGTATATATTGCTGCATTACTTATTAGCCAAAGTCTTCAACTCCAACGAGCTGATAAGATCAGGATATAAAAAAAGTTGTTACTGAGTAACTTTCCATTCCCCTTATGACATTTATGTCACAGTACAATTTACTAAAGGGTAAATGAAACAAGAAAGGCAGATCATTTACAGTGCTGGGCAGCTGCTCACCGGGTTCATCATATGCATTTTTTTAATGTTTATATCCTGCCTGACCCATTGTTTGTATTTTTAAATTTCCAGTGGTTTCTCGAACAGCTCTTTGCTGAAAATATACACACAAAATGTCACAGAATCCACCTAAAGGAGTGCAATTAACAGCACAAAGTACAAAATGTCTGGGGCATTACCCTGACTCCATCACTTCTTTATGAAGATTTGCACTATCGCTGAATCTCAAAAACAGAAACTGTTTTGTTCTCAGCTTTTGTGCGTTTATACATCTCTCAGGCAATAACGTTTTGCTATCTGTACAGCTTACAAACATTATATTAAAAAGTAGCAGATGAAAAGCCCCGAATGTTCTTAGTCAAAAAAAAAAAAAAATCACCGCCACTACATGGTGGTCTGTACATCTTACACCACTTTCTGAAAAATCAATAGGAATGTACCAGAGCTGCAACCAACACATCACTCTTCCCTGATTCCTTTTAAAGCCCTGAATGTTTTTGTGGTTTAAAACTCRAAAATACAAGGCCCAGCAATACTAACCAGGGAACAATCCCCTTCCCATCAGCGGTACGGAGTAGGCACCATCCTAAAATTAACTYGATTTCCAAGCTGATTGATTGCAAYAATYATTCCTATCTACCATCTAATCTCACATCTGCAAAGTCATTTTAAGTTGCTGGAGAAGCATCTGCTCCCCAGGTGAAGTGTCTGGGCTCAGAGTGAAGAGGTCCAGAGGCATTTCRGTGGGATAACTCTGCTGGAGAGGAAGGGGATGCTGTGCCATGGTGCTGCAGAAAAAGGGTGCTGTGGGATATTGGCCTGAGGGCTACAAAACCAGTCTGAACACCTGGCTGCACCCACATTACCCCCAGCATGGGCACCCCATTTCTAATGCTGCTTGTTGTGGGAACCAGCCCTGCCAGGTGTAGGCTGATGTTGCCCCACCAGAAAATAGACACCCTAACTTTTCCAAACTTAGTTTTTCAGGGTTTTTTTTTTCCCCTCCCTTGCAGAATGCCTGTCTCAGGCTTTCAGGGGCTGGAGAGGGGCAGGGTGGTCTATAATCACAGAAACCTCTGGCTGTTTGTTAAACAAGAACTTGRGCTGCTGAATAAGGATATTAAAAATATTGCATAACTTCTCATTCCTTAATGAGCCAAGGGTCGTGGAAGGAGGGACAGAGTGGGATTGCTGACTGCTGAGTTAGTACAAACCACTGGGAGCTAATGAGTACAGAACATGTACTGAGATGCTATCCAGCAGGGAGATGTGTATCCTTTCTTTTTTGAACTAGAAAATCACCCTCCTTTCCTCCCCTGCACAAGGGAGTTATGCACCTCTGTCACCCTGGCCCCATGCCTTATCTCTAGAGCAGCTTTCCCATGTGATATGAGGAAAATCTTCTCATCATTCTGTGTCCTGGATTTCCCCCATGTAAGAGGGTAATAGTTTTTAATTATTTTCTTCTTCCCCAACTTCTCTTTGAGCATTTTGAAACATCTCACATCAGGTATCTCTCTGTAGGTGCATGTAGTTGAGTCCTAATGCAGTAAAGCCTTGTTTTCAACAACAATGTTGTGAAACATCACTTTTCATATTGGGCATGGAGTGACAGGACAGGGTGAAATGCTCTTAAAGTGATGGAGAGTAGGCTTAGATTACACATTAGGAAAAAAAATATTTACAATAAGAGTGATGAGACACTGTACAGGCTGCCCAGAGAGGTTGTGGACTTTCCATCCCTGGAAGTTTAAGGCCAGGTTGGACAGGGCTTGGAGCAACCTGGTTGAGTGGAAGGTGCCCCTGCCCATGGCAGGGCGTGGAACAAGATGGTCTTTAGGGTTCCTTCCAACCCAAACCGTTCTGTGATTGATTATATGGTTCTGTGAAAAGCAAAAATAACCTGGAGCCTCCATGTYCTCTGAATTCTCCATAAGGTGCTAAGAGTAATGGAAGTATCCAGGGAAAGTGCTACATTTTCCTTCTTTAAACTAACATAATCCCTAAATTATTTCTTTTTATGATTGTGGAAGGAAGTGGGGTGTAGTAGAGCATTTAGGAAAAGTTCTCCTTTTAAAGCAAATTCTGAAACCTTTGGGCATTACTGTAATAATAATAATAATAATAATAATAATAATAATAATAATAATAATAATAATAATAATAATAATAGTGACTGCAATAATAAGAGTGCCACTGGGTTTACACCTGTGACACCAAAGGTGAGGCTGTGTATCCTGCACCCTAAGGATATGCACAGCCATGTGACATTGTCCAATGCTGTAACTAACTCAGGAGTGAAATGTAGCAGCTGTTTAAATAGAGACCAGTAACATGATACAGCAGTTTAGGTCCAGCAGGGAAGCACCTTTCCATTAGAAACACAGGGTGGATTTATATTAGCAATTAATACTAACACAAGAATTATAAAATAAAAAAAAATATGCATATGTTGCAATTAAAGCATGGCAAATTCTGTAATAAAAGGTGTTTAGGTGTTTTAAATGGTGAGATTTTTAAATTGCAGCTAAGCAAAGTGCTGCCAATCAAGCTGGAATTTAGCCAAGACAGGGAAGTTAAAAACACTGCTACCGTTGTGAATGGAACTGCTGCTTTTCAAGGATCAGGAATGCTCAGGACTTCATTTTACACAGCATCTAAAGCAGAAATTCTCAGCAGCACAGCAAGCCCTGTCCTACCCAGACATACATCCACATTCTTTTAGGGGAATGCAGTTCCTACACCATGTTACACAAGAGACTTTTTCAAAAGAATGAAGAATGCTGCCAGACAGAGGCCAAGTTCAGAGCACGTGTCAAACACACAAATGAAGTGTAGACTAATGAACTATCTACAGACTTCTGAGATGCACAAATCCTGCAATTTCTGTATGTCGAGGAAACCAGGAAAGAGATTAGTGGCCTTTACACATTTCAAATGAGGGCTAAGTCAAGTTCTTGATGTTGTATGAAGGTTTTGTACTTTACCTGACTGACAGCAAAATCTATGGTGCGTTTGACATTTGAGGTTTCAATTCAGYACTTTAGAAAAACCTATAAAAAACCTCCACCTCCAAAAATAAGTGCTCTAGCTCAGTTAGCAGAAAAKAGCATGTGGGATATAGCTGACTTGTGAGAAGGAACTTAAATTTGGAACTGGGAACCAATGAAAAATTCGGTCTAAGTTGTAGTGTTTTAATTATTAAACCCTCAAAATGTGTGTGGAAACAAGGGCTGAATGAACAGCAGCTTAACAGAAACATCAAGAATCCAGGAACATTCTATTTGAGATGATGAGTAACCAAGGAGGTCACCAACTCCAAAGAGGAATGGCTCTGGCACTGGGACAGAGGACAGCAGTGTCATTGTCACCTACCACRTAAGTACTGACGGTCTCGGTCACCACGCTCCGAACGGGAGCTTTGGAGCCTCCAGCTGCTGACACGGCTGGAGAGGGTGGTGGGATCAGGACTGGAGAGATGGTGGCCTGGGGAGGAGGAGGAGCTGGAGCCGGAGGAGGGGTGACGTGAACGGGAGCTGGCACCGGCGATGGCACAGGCGGAGGCGTTTTGGGCCGCRCCGCGGGAGTGGAAGGTTTGGCCTCTGGAGCTGACACCACTTTGCTGATGACTCTGCAGGACCAACATTGAGAATCGTTAGAGCTGATGGAAGAGAAAGCAACGATCCATCACCAACTAGAGAAAAGGAAAATACAGTGCAGCTAATTCATGTCATCCTGGAGTCACCAAAGAGCCCATTTCAACCCCACACAGGGACTCTTGTCACTGCTGCACCCATCCATTTATAGGATAAAGCACAGCACCATCACAAAGTGARTGCCAGGACAGCCTGAGCCACTCTCTACCTCACTGTCATATAAATGCTCTCTGTGGCTTTACTAAACCTTGTTTCGTTAAGTTTTATTACGTTAGCTCAATTTGTGGGAAATATTAGAAAGGAAAGTTAATCAGCTGTGAACAGCACTGATTTTAATCTTCAAACTGAGAGACGATCTTAAGATCCTACATTAGGGGGTTCTGCAAATATTTGCTAGTTTGGTATTTCTTTCCYCAAATGTTTACGGAATCAGCAGTGGATCTAGTCAGGACAAATAAATGACGCACACTATACACTCAGCAGTTAAAATATTGCTACTTAGTCGAGGAGCTGAAGTAGACAGGATGTAGCTCTAGTAAATACACTGTATAGAACCATTTTGCCCAGGAAGGGGGACACAGAGAAGACTCAAGGTTTATTAATGACTGTTGATACACAGTGTTATTGATGTGCATGCAATTTAACAGACAAGCCAGAAAAAGCCCTGACTACGAGGCTCTAGGTTAGAAAGACAAAGAGAAGGAAAAGGATGCTTTAAAAAACAGAACAAAAACAAAAAACCAAACCAAACAAACCCAAAAATGCCTCAAACAAAATACAGGATAGGTCTATTTGTTTTACCACATTTTGGTAAATCATTTAATTAATTTATTTATATTGAATGGCAACTGTAGGAGTGCAAATGATTTATGATGGGACTGTAAGAAGAGGATGATTTACAGAAAGGTTAGACATTCTGGGGAGAAGAACCACGTAAGAAAGCAAAAAATGGAGACATCAGTAGAAAAAACCATGACTAAAATCAAATTGCAACAACTCCTGAGAACCAGGAATGCCCAGCTCCACTGTCAATGGGAATTTTACATTCAACTTTAGTGTTTACTGCAACTCTTTTATGATATTCCAAAGGCAATATCTATGATTGGAGACACTGTCTGAATTTCAAGTCAATAATCCAAGCCATCATTTGAGATAAGCTTGGAATTATACAGTRTTTAATGCCTGGCTGAGATAATGGYGTTTTTTCTCACAAGATTTYCMACTTGCACTACAAAATCAGAACTATGGCAAGTTTTAGTAAAAGCAATGAGTTTGGTAATCCTGCCTAACCCCCAGCTGCAGCATCACACCARCTATGGGTGAACAGAAGAAAATCAAAGCATGGAGTGGAATCTAAAAGGCGATGATTTTTYCATCAGCAACACTGAAGATATTCACACCATTTATGTCCCAGTGRTTGCTTCAGGTACCTAATGTGGGAMCTCAGGCTCTGTATTTGTGTCAGTAAGGTGCCAGACTGTGAATCAAAGTGCAGGACTCCTAATTTATGTTGTCTGTGACTTGTGGAAGGAAGGAAGTCCTACTATCAGGCCATCCTGGGAGAACCTATGCATCAAAACCAGCCTCCTCTCCCTGTTAGTGGGAAACATCCAAACCCCCACTGTTTCTCCCACCAAGGAAGTTTTCTCTTTGGCTCATGATGTGTTTCTGGYTCAGTGAAAGTCTCAGTGGGTGGCTCCTGGGGCTCCTGCCAGACTGGCTATCCCTACTCAGATGTTTCTCCTTCCACTGCTCCCACAGAGAGCCCTGGCTCCCAATGATGAATGCCCAAGACCTTGGTTGGTGCCAATACTCCCACAGTTCGTAAAGTCATCCTCATGACTTGAGAGCCACCTCTCAATAAAGAAACTCTTGGCAATAATAAAAGCGAGCACAGGGACAGACAGCAAAACACTGGCACAGCAGAAGTCACTTGAATGGTTTCAAACATCACTGCCCCTTCCTTCCCTGCCTTCCTCTCCTACCTCCTGCAAGTAAACAAAGTCCTGCTATGAGTTCTTCAGGGAGCCAACCCTCCCCAAGTCTAGACTAAGAAATGTATTAGCTAATAGGACTTTAAAGACAACTTTGCACACAGTGTAAACAGTTTGAAAGAAGTATTAGCTAATACAATTTGAATAGGAGTGACCATGCCCAGCTAAAATATGAAATTAAATTACAGAGTACCTCGATCTAAAGCCAGGTTCTCTCCTGCACAGGGTCTTCAAAGCCACTCTGCCAATAATTGCAGAAGCTGCAAGGAACACCACATGTGAAATCTGCCAAAACTACAAATATTCATTAGCGAGCGACACACACTCATCGATTGGCTGGTGTGCCTGAAGTCTGCAATTAGGACATGTTCAGTATATAGGGCAGCTTGTTTATCTTGATTTTAGAGCTCAGTTATCAAAACAGGAGATCGGCATTTCGGAGCACGCTTGGGCCTACCACTCCCTTGGGCTAATGAAGTTCAGAGACTTTAGACTCCAGAGTGGAGAAATGAATGGTTTTGTGCTGCACCATTAGAGCTGATGGAGTAATCTCAGCGAGGGTGGTTTAGCCTGTCCTGAAGAAGGGGCTGCATATATGGCAATATGGAGGTGGGGAGAAATCAAAGGGAAATAGCAGTCCCACGACCAATAATTACTGTTACTTCAGACTTGGAGAGAAACCTGATATCAAAACACTATGTAAATGATGGCAAGATTTATGAGCTCTGTTTTACAGACAGGAAAGTTTAGGCACAGAGAACACTGCAAGTAGGCGGCTCTCACTGCAGCAGAGCCTCAATCCACCCAGCACMTGAGTCCTGCTGGGATTTACACTTCCTTGGGACATCACCATACATATATTGTTACCTTCTTTCCAAAATGTGTTTTCATATGTTTTCAAAATCATCACTTAGCTTGCATGTGCATGTGCAATAATATATACGAATAACTTCCACATCCTTCAACTCCAAAAACTCTAAAACTGAGGCTGAATGAGTATTTTTTGCAGAAATCAAGCCAAATGAACATCAGCCACCAAAAACATGCTCAGAGTCCTGAGACAAGAACTGCACTTCACTGCAGGCTGCTTGGCTGGCAGTGTACCACAAATAGACTCTACTCTGAGAGATAAAAGGTCAATTAAAAGTTGTTTTTGAATCAAAACAGTTCCTCCAGAATAAAGGGGTGTGAGAAAACCTTTGAAATAGATGTGGTAATAAGAGCCTCCATAAATCATGACTACAGGTTACCACTCCCTTTGAAAAAAAACCCCAGAATTAATGCAAATGCTGTGTACTTGGTTGTGTCCAACTGAAATTCACTTTGGATTTCTTTCTAAATGCCAGCAGGAGCTGTCCTGCTCACAGAATCTCAGTGTATTTATCACTGAACACACATATTGACTTGTCACAGAATGCCCAGTAGTAACCAGGAAAACATATCTAAACATAATAATAAGGGAAAAAACCTAAGGGATGTGATATTTAAAGTAGGACAGAAAGACAGAAAAATCCTCAAACACTGTGACTACCAATTAAAAATATTATTTTTCCATGTTATTTTTTTAATAATCCCTTTGCTAAAAGGGCAGAATATAAAGCCTCCTGACAAAGGAATTTTTAAGTTATTTTTCTTTCTCACAATCTGTTCCACTGCAAAAAGCATTTCAACTCAATATGAGAACTTAAAGAGATCTTCCATTGCCATTTCTGCTCAACTACATCAAGGCTGCATTGGGCCAAGACAACAGCATGCAATATCCAAATCYCAGCTGAGGARTCAGATCTCAYGGAATCAYAGAATRGACTGGGTTGGAAAGGAMCTTAAAGATCTTCCAGCCCCAACCAGCCATGGGCAGGGACACCTTTCTCTAGGCCAGGTTGCTCAGAGCCCCATCCAACCTGGTCTTGAACACTTCCAGGATGGGAAATCCACCATCTCCCTGAGCCACCTGTGYCAGTGCCTCACCRCTCTTTTRGTAAAGATTCAATAGTTATCTACTGGTTTAAAACAGTGTCCAACACTGCACTGAGGGGAAGGAAGAAAACATCAGTGAAGTTTTTCTGTTTYTCAGGATGGTAGAGTGAATGAAAACCCATTTTAATCACCACTCCAGGGCAATCACTTCGTCCACAGTTATAGGTCCAAACCCAAACAGGATGAAAAACAAGCAGCAGCTTGCAGGCAAAGCGTAAATTCCACCAAGATTTGAAGTGTTGCAACAGGTCAGTTGGTTTCTAATTAGCTCTAAGGGGCATGAGTTGTAATGTGCTACATCTGGAGCAAAACTGAGCTCCAAGGTGTGCAATGGTTTCCTATCTTTGGAAGTAATTTATTTGATTTCATTCTGATCCTTACGGCTGAAAGCCCCATTGACTGCTTCATATAAACACAGGGGAAAGACGTGCACCAAAAGGAAACGGCTTTTCCAAAATAGGATATCAGGCCACAGGGTGGAATAACTGCTATGGGCAATGAGCTCCAAAAAAATGCTGTATGAGTACTTTGGAAGGTCKAGTAAAAAAAATCACAGTAATCTTTGTTTCTCAGAGGCAGAGCTCCCAAGCTGTTTCTCTGCCCAAAGGCAAAAAAGTAACATTTGAAAAGTCCTAATGCTTTTCCAAACCCATCACCCATTTTTAAGCAAGGAGCAGGAGCTAAATGAGTCTTAGTATGTAGGAAAATGACACCATCAGCTGCACCAACAGAAGTAAAACTAGTGCAATTCACTTGGATTATCAATCATTGTGTTATCTRTTATCTTTGATATTCCCTATTGATATAAATTCCTTGATGCCAGAAAGTGATGTAACTTATTACTGAAAAATCTCACACCTGGAACTGAGATTGTTGCACCAGAAAAAAACCTTAACACTCGAAGACCTGTGGGCAAGAGTGTTGGAAACACCTAAGGAARTAAGAAAATTTCCATATGGTTTAGATTCTTCACAGATTAGAGGTGATTCTGCAAATTTTATTCCAGCCCTGGAGGAGAATCAGTGTGATTTAAGCTCTGTAATGTAGGCTAATTCCCATATTACTTTTAGAAAGGGAAATTTATTTGCTGTTTTATGCCCTGCTGAACATTTTATTCTGTGCAAACAAGTTATATTGGCAAACAGAAGCTCCATGAGCACACGCTGTGACCAACTTGTGAGTCTGCAGASTGCCAGAATGCACCAAACCTCCAGAGGAGTCCCAATTTTGCAAGTGTAAAAACTTCAGCACTTAAACATCACSTGCCACGTGATATTCTCTGTCAGGGAAATAAACTTTGAGCACTTATTCCAAGATAACATCCATTTTTGTGGGTACCTGCCTTTCCAAGGTAAAGCATGTTGACCTTCAGTGGTGCACATGGAGATCAACAGTTCATTCTCCATTTCAACAGAGCTGGGGAAAGGTCTGGAGCATCAGGAGCAGCTGAGGGAGCTGAGGGGGCTCAGCCTGGAGGAAAAGAGGCTCAAGAGGGACTTTCTCACTCTGTACAATTCCCTGACAGAAGRTGCAGCCAGGAGGGGGTTGGTCCCTTCTCCCAAGTGACAAGTGAGAGGACAAGAGGAAATAAATGGATGCTAGTTGAGCCCGAGGAGGTTCAGATTGGCTAKCAGGGAAAATGCCTTCATGAAGAGGCTTGTGAAGCACTGGAACAGGCTGCCCAGGGCAGTACTGGAGTCACCCATCCCTGGAGGGATTTAAAAGATGTGCAGATGTGTTACTTGTGCACAYARTTTAGKGATGGGCTTTGCAGGGGTGCWTTAATGGTTGGACTYGATGATCTTAAACAYCTTCTACAACCTAAATGATTCTCTGATTCTACCATACCAACAYCATGGCAAAGCCCCACAAACATCTYTTCCTGGGCAAAYGAGTSTAGTGATTTCACAGGCATTGTGTCACCTAATCCCACTGAGAACTTTATTGAGCTTAATCTTAAAACCAGTTCATATTTTTGTCCCCACCATTACCCTGTTCCAGGATCTCATTGCCCTGRTGTCACAGCAACCTTTTCTAACATCCAACCTACATGGACTGAGTCCAGCTGGTTCTTSAATACCTCCAGTGGAAACCCCACACCCTCTMTGGACAATCTRTTCCCATGCTTGGTCACTGCACAGGAAAGAAGTTCTTTCTCATGTTTAGGTTGAACTTCCTGGGCATCAGTTTCTGCCYSTTGCTTCTTGTCCTATTGCTGGCAYTGGTGGTGGAAACAGATACCTGAAATCCATGGCAGACAAACCATCCCTTGCAGGGACAGCCAACCAGACTAGACTAACCTACAGAATCATTTGCTTTATCAAGGACTGATATCAAATCTGCTTGGCTTATTTCTGTTTTGTTTTTGATTCCATTACTTCTGAGCCTTTCATCAGGGCCCCCTCCAAAATTTGCTCCATATTTATGTATTATGCTGCCTCCATGTTCCTTTCTTCCCTTCTTCAGCACTTCTATTTTTAACTAATGTTTATTAAAATGGATTGAACAAACATGGCATTTYAAAATAAAAATAAATGTGTTAAAAACTTCTTGTCACTGAGTCCACAAACTTACAACCCAGTTCTTCTAGAACTTGGAAAAAAGATTATCCCATTCCTTGATTTCAGTGGGTAAAGGCCCCTGTATTTTCCCTCTCAGTTTACTATGGTGATTTCCACCACTGTCAACCTGCTGTTATCCATCTTGTCCTAGTCCTCAGTGAAGAACAGAATGCACATGGAAACAGAAGGCATGTATTCCATCCAGTCTTGGCTCATACCTGTATTATCCTTCATCATCTYCCTGTCTTCATTCCCATGGTCCTCCTTCTTTTCTTTCCCTATTTGCTCAGTTATCTAATTCACTCAGATTTCACCTCCACAGTTTCCGGCCTTGGACAGATTAACTTTCTTTTTTCCTAGAGATACTATGCTGACTCCTGACATTCTTTCAGAAGGAATTATTAATAYAACCCAATGTAGTAATTTTTCTACAAGTGCCCCATTCCCACTGGCAGAAAACACCATTTTTGAGATMTTCAGTCCATCTGATATTTCCAGTTAGCTCCTTTGGTTTATGAACATTTGCACTGTTGAAATTGAATTACAGATTTTCTACTGTTTAATTTCCCATTGCTTTAAGTGAAACAGAGTTCTGCCCTTGGCCTTCACCCTCTGTATTTGTTACACCCAGARTATTTCTCCCAACAACCACAAGCACCGTTCTGTCGATGCCTCCTAATCTCCCTCCCATTTTCTCACCATTCTGACTTACATCTCTGGATGGTTCACTGCCAGTCTGACAAAACAAAACTGAGCTGGTAGYGTGGCGTCTTGCTATCTTACATCTTTTTTTTCCTCTTATCATCAATAACAAACATCTTCGATGTTAAAACCACCTGGCACCAACTCCTTCTGCTGAGTTCTCAGGAGCAAAACCAGAAGCTGGTAAAACATGTTTATGCCAATGAGCTCTTTGCAAACTGTCTCCTCTATGTTCCCTGCAAACTGCCTTTTATTGGCATTTGTTTTGGGAAATGTAATGGGATGCAYGACCCAGAAGCTTGCCCATAAATCAGCCCTATATTCACCTCTTTTTGTGGGAACTGGTACAGAGCATGAATTATATTAACTACCAGAAAGTTATGCCAGCATGGGTTTAGAAAATCTTTAAAGSTGTAATTTTCAGCTTGTTACCAAGCTTGTTTTTGAAAGAAAAGTAAGACAATCAGTCCTAGACTTGGAGACCCTGTACAGGTAAAGTTTAATTGCTAAMAGGACAACTTCACTAAATTCAAATAGGACCATCTATTCTTTTGTGGTTCTTTCTTGATGGTCTTCTTGTCMACATCCAGCTCCCAGGAACCATCCCACAAATCCTATGGAATTTCCTCACCTTTGTTTAAAAACCTTAATAAAAGAGTGAAAAAAAAAAGAAGCACCTCTGTCAAAGACAGGAACAAATCAGAACCTTTCTCTTGTAGCTATCCTGTGTGGAAAGTCTATTTCTGAAACAAATACCCATCTGCCTTTCTAATCTCTCCCACATATTTGATYAGTTTCTGTTGTGCTTCGTAAGGGCAGCTGCTCATGGCCACTTAGACAAGCAATTCCCTCATGTGTCTAAACCTGCCTGAAGTATTTTTTTTAAATTGTGGTATACAGTATACAGGTTTTTGTTTTTTTCTCTTGAGCAATAAGCAGCAAAATCAAAGAAACTCACAGTTCGTTGTTTTGTTTTCTAATGACTCAAGCCTTTTTATGGCATCACTTTTGGAGTCATCACCCAATGTGGCCAGCAGCAAAATGAAAATCATTTACCACAGACTACTACCTACCATAAACAGGATGAATAATTAGTTGGGGTGGCTTCAGTAATAAATAAAAAAGGAAGAAAAAAGCTAAGGGCTTCATCTGAAGCTGTAAATTTAAGTCACGCTCAAGGAAGAAAAAGCTGTGCTAAATCACCTCTAGAAATATAAACAGAAATGATCATCCACTTGGTTTGGTAAAAGGGATATGATATTCTTCATTTTTTTTTTAATGTAAAAGCTGCAATCCTGCAGCAGGGGAGAGGCTGGGGAACCTCCACCAAAGTGAAGGAGCYTCTTGGATGGATCCAGGACCACACATGGGGATTTTGCTGCAGGATTTGGGCCAATATGTTACACTAGAAAAGAACAATTGGGAAAGGGATATGAATCATAGCTGAGACAGTATCTTCATTAAAAAACATTCAGCATTTAAAAAGGCACCAAAAATCAGTCTTCCAGCTTTCACAATTTAAAAGACCACAGAACAGAGAAATGTGGGTATGTCTGTAAATACACTCACAAAGATTGATGAAAACTGTAAAGATCACTGGAATTCCTTCAGCACACCTTGGAGAGGAGCAAGATCATTTTTCAYTGCTCTGCCTCCTCACTTAGGTGGTCTGTTGATCATATCAAAAATGATTTCACCATTACACACACTTTTACAGATCAACACCCAGAGCAGTAGTTCTGTCAACGCACAGCTAACATGGTCTTTCCCTGCTAAAATAATTGGGATGCCCATTAACACAGCAATAAACACCGACTTTTACTGCCTGAGCTCTATTGTTTAATTTTCCCAAACACTGGTTCGCCCTTCTCCATTTTTCTCCCTGAAGTATCACTTTTTTTTTCCCCTCCTCTTTAATTCCTCACTGAGTTCTCCTTCCCCTGAATAAGCAACGTCTCACAGGGTAACCAACACCGCCCACATCTGCACTCCACAATAGCCCCACGCTGCTGCCATTCTGTCTGTCCAAGGTTTTGGTCACGGTGCCTTAACTGCTCCAAACACTGCCCTTATTCATTGAAACGTGCAGAAGGAGGGGCTTCCAGCAGGATTCCTTTACCTGTTTCCCCACCACAAAACAGTGCAATAAATGGAATGGGTCATGAGCTACTTGGCTGGTAATGCAAACCTAAGGCTTGACAAGTCAATAAAAAGCCAATCCTTTCCTCCCCAGCCACACGTAGGGAGCCAAGGCTGGAGGCAAACAATTTGGATATGCCCGTACAGGGAGCTTAATGAACCCCATTATTCAGCTTTTGTGGGCAAACACTATGAAGACAGTAATGTAAATTATCAAAGTCTGAGCAGCGCTGCAGTAAATAGCACCCAAAGTTCAAAAGTTTCTTCACACCTCTGATTTATCCATATGAGAACAACCTCATTAAAAACTGAAGCTCCTGAATATACACTACAGATGGTAATGTAGCAATCAAATGCATTCTTGGAAACTGCATAGGGTAGGATTCTAGTTTAACTCAAACTTGCAGCAAAGTCTTGGATATCCAACTCTTTTCCACCATCCACATGGAGTTGGAGCAGTTCTAAAAGAATACATATTCATGTTACAGCAACAACTCAGATCCCCAGAGAGCTTTGGGGAACACCAACATGGCCCTTGCCTAATTTCTTGTCTTCAGCCAGGTCGGTAAGAAGCATATGGATGTATTTGTTAAAACCTTCTTTTTCTTCTCTCCTCCCTTGGTGCCATGACCTTAATAAAGTCTAACTGTGTATGTGTGAGTGCCATTTTCCCAAGAAAATTAAATCTCTGGAGAGTTTGCAACTCAACTCTTCTGTACAAAGTTTGTTGAAGGTAGAAGATCCTTCATTACAGCATCTATTTTTTTGGTGAACATAGACATGATGCGCTCTGCATGCTACAGGTGACATTATATAGTTCTGCAGGATTTCAAAAAGTATGAGTGAAGAACTGTTTTACTGCAATTTTGTGTTGCATTCAAAATAGCAAATTCTTGAGCAAATACCTCTGAAAGAGGGCAGGGTTAGATTGGATATTGGGAAGAATTCYTCCCTCTGAGGGGAGTAGATGTTCTCAGATGGATAATCAAGAAACTCAGTGTAATATATTAAGCAGGTTCCCCTGTCCTCTTAGTCCCAAATATATTCTTCTGGGTCACTGATATTACACAGAGAGGTCACATCTATGATCATAGGATCATTTCTGTACCTTGACCCTTGATTTTGAGATCCTCAGCACAGGATGTCAGCTGCTTGTGCTGATAGCTTTTGTCATGGGGGTATCAAGCATTTGAAGAAGCCTCCGCACGAAAATAAGTTGGCCTTGGACTGATAATATCCTACCAAGTAATAGTTTTAGTGGGGCCAATTAAGTATGTGGGTAAGAAAATTTTTTTAACTCTTAATCCTTTTAGGATTTTATCTTACAATCCACAGGTAATTTAATAAACATTTTTACAGGCACACACACATACACATGTGTGATTTGTTTTTGGAGAAAGTCACATATCTACTCACTTAAAAATATAGAAGACAAGGGGCAATTTCATTAGAGYAGCAGGTCAGGTTTACTAGTTAAACATTGTTAAAATACCTGTCTTTCCCCTTCTCCTGTCTGCTTTTTGGGTTCCCTGCTGATGGCAGAGTTATGATATGAGTCTGCAGCAGAAGTCTGAAGTTTTAAGGTAAATTTGGAGACCTGATTTCACAAAAAAACATATCCTGCTTCTAGGGCATAAAAACACTGAAATAGCACTCAGTGAGTAGCACTGTGCTTTGTGGTCTGGCATTAGTGTCAGCAGCCATGTGTTTTTTCTTAAAAACTGTATTTAAATGTAGAATAAATTTATCTTATGCCAGCTGTAGCAGTAGCTGAAATGTCAACACCTTATCAATAGATATGACTTAAAAAACACACATGCATTAAAATGATAATGCTTAGGAAAAATAACCAGACAGAAAGAAATCATGATGCAATTGAATAAAAGTATTTAACTCTACTCATCATTTGCACTTCATTTAAATCTAAAAGCCTACTAGCTGTGTTTTTTGTTTTGCTTGTTTTGTTTTGAAAAAAGATACCATCTCTAGTTCCTTCCTATACTAACTCAGTTAGCAATCTACCTTGATAACATTGGAATGGAAAAAAAAAAGTGAAAACCCCTTCCAACATATCATTCAAATCATATCTAAAAAGGTGGTCATAAATATTTTAGAACCCAAGCAAACCAATAAGAGCAAGGTCCATTAAGGATAARATCTTTTACAACAAATTAAATAAAACAATTTATTGAAGCCTGGACTTGAGATAAACTAGATTTACTAGCTGACCTTTTATTCATTTAAAGAACAAAATTAGCTCTAATTGCATTAGAATGGAATCCAGTAAATTTCTTCTAATGTGGCATCCATGCAAGTATTGCTGTAATTGTTTACAACTACAATGGAAATGCTTTGATAATAATCTACTTTCTTCTTGTTTTACTGTGCAGTTAAAACATTTGCAAAAAAAACTCTTAAGTAGAACAGTTTTTCCAATATCACTTTGTCCATCCTTCAGCAATAGTACATTTTCATGTCTATTAACCCAATGTTATCAATAGCCATTTCTTTTGAACTGATGCATGTTGTAAGAACATTTGCACTCCAGACAAACCTGAATTCAGGTATTACTTTGACTCTAGGAGAAATGTGTACTTTTATTACAGATACAAGAGAGGAGATTTTTCTGCTACGACCATCACTGCTTTGTATATTGGTCCAAGCAGAGGAGTAAAGAAGTGAAATTRTAGAATCATAAAATGGTTCAAGTTGGAGAAGACCTTAAAGATCATCTAATTCCAAYCCCCTGCCATGAGCAGAGACACCTTCCCCTATCCCAGGCTGCTCCAAGCCCCATCCAAAGTGGCCTTGAACACTTCCAGGCATGGGACAGCCACAGCTTCTCTGGGCACCCTGTGCCAGGACCTCACCACCCTCACAGGGAAGAATTTCTTCCCAATATCCCACCTAATCCTGTCCTCTGGCAGTGGGAAGCCATTCCCCCTTATCCTGTCACTCCACACCCTTGTATAAAGTCTCTCTCCAGCTCTCCTGGAGCTCCTTCAGACACAGGAAGGGGTTCTAAGGTCTCTCCAGAATCTTCTCTTCTCCAGGTTGAACAGCCCCAACAGCTCACAGCACTGCAAAGGCATTTTCCTCACCACTGCTGTTTTCCTGAGCCAGATTGTGCTGCTGTTGTTGTGCAAGGTGCTGGTGTGATGTGAATCTCCATTCCATGCACCATCAGTCTGACACTTTTGATTCAGACTACAGAAAGCCCTTGTGGCCTCCTGAAGATCTGTAAGTACTTTCATTAAAAATATTTTGTATGAATTTCCCCCAAACAAACAGGTACTTGAGTACTTCCAAAAGCCCCCAAACTCTTCTCTCTAACAGAGGAAACAAAAATATTCAATAATTTCTCCATCTACTTTCTACTCATCAAATTCTGTGAATTCCTAAAAAATTTCCTTGTGCCTTTCCACGGACATTCATGGTATCCTCAAACAATCCCATGCAGTRAACTCCAGAGACAGGCTAATTGAAACAAATTTCTACATGATAATTGCCAGACATTTAGAACCTCATTACCAACACAGATGAAATGCAAGTTTAACTTCCCCTTACCATAACACATAAAAAACCTTTTCTTTCTGCCTGTTACAAGGTTCTGAGAAGAGGGCCAAGGTGCCMCTAAAGATGCAAAAAGGAATCTGGAATAGAAGTGAGCTTCCCAAAAGGCCCTGAAACAAGATGTCAGTATCTCTCACCCACTAAGGGCTGGCAGGGATGACAATGATGCATCCACATGATTTGCAACMAACAGAGTCTGAAATCCCTTCTCAAAATGTGCATGGGTATGAGAAAGACTGGGGTGAGACAAGATTGCAAGTCAACTCTTTGGTGCTAAAATAAAGCTTGAGAACTTTAATTTTGAAATTCTGCCTTAAATACATGAGTTAATTTTGCCCATAGAAATACTCGACAGTCCTTGAAAAAGCAGAATTTAAAAGTATCCATGGATCCATGGCTCCTCATGGAGGAAAATGGATCTGTGGACTTTCAGGGAACAGCATGTCCAGCTATGTCCATTCAAATCATGCTCAGMAGATTTCTGACAAAGCTGGAACTTTTTACAGCAACCTAAGGCACAGAAATGTTAGATCACACTCAAATACCGTGTCAGGAAGAAAGCAAAAACAGTTAACAATTTGGGTAGGGGTGACCCATTAAAACCAAGGAATGACTGAAGTCCCTTAGCAGCTTCAAACCAGTTAAAGTCATGGTTACCTACAGGGAAGGAGTAGCACAGCAGAGAAAAAGAGAATAATCATCAAAATCCCATTTCACTTCTAAAGAAGAAAAAATAGTGATTAGGGATTTAGTTCATARTGCTGCTATAAAAGGAACAACTGCATTAGCAATATTTAATGTGAGGAATGGAAAGATCTATGTGGTGCTCATGTTTACCATCAGACATGAAAGTGTGCTTTGTGCCATTAAATCAACACAAAAACCTGATTAAAAGAAACTTTTCACATACAACACAGGACCAGCCTAAGAAGCCCAGTGACACATGGTTTCCCCAGCCTCTCCAGCCTCCTGTTTATGCTGGATGATCTCAGGATAGGGATCATCCTATTTATGCTCATCCAGTACAAAGTAACTATTATTTGTACAACAGCACCCAATAATTAGGGAGCTAATGAACCAGCACTTGAAATGCGTTAGGTGCACTCCTGAATAATCATCAACAGTTATAAGAAAACAGAAGTGTATAAAGGAATTCCAACTGTTATGTTTTAAAGCATAAAACAACTGTTAGCTGGGGATGGTTGTGAAACTTAGCTGTAGGTTATAGTAGGAAAACCATCCATTACAGAAACCTCACTRAATGTCACTGGAGGCATCACAGCAGCCTAGATGGAGTCTTGTAATCCATGCCCTAGAAAGACATGGAATGGGACACACAGTAGGATGGATGSAAGGAGATGGGTGCTGCTTGGAGAGCACACTTTGCTGTATAAATACAATTTGCTAATTTTTAASAGTTTCCCAATGAAAAGAAGAGCTCCTACAAATGCCAGAGGATGGACTRTGGTGAGCATACAGCCAGCAGATGGATTTATTTGTACTTACATTTTGTCTTGGCCTGCACCCACTCTTAAAGTCAGCCGAGGAATAACTGGTGATGGAGCAGGAACAACTGGTTCCACCTTTATCTGTACAGGGGAACACAATCATCAATCAAAGACTGTAAGCAGACTCCCAAAATATAYTAATTACATGAAAGCACTGATGGAGTTAACCAAACAGAGTGTATCAACTTAATGAGACAAAACTATGACAGACTAATCACTGCTCTCTCACGCTTCGTCCCRTGGCATGGATGGTCTCAGTTTGCTGAGAAACTCAAAACTAAAAACATCAACTTGAAATTTTGCTGCATTTGTACCTGCTCATACAATTTGTTAGCAGGTCTTCCTGATTTAGTACTTTTCTAGACACACAAACTCCACAGTTTATTTCTAAACAGTGACATGAAATGCTTTGACCTTAGTATTCAAACTTGTCAGGAACCTATCAGTGTTTGCATTTTTTCCCTAAGATTTAAATTCAGTTATTTCCCAGRTTCATCACATGAATGTACCATGACTCTTGAATCAAAAGGAGAGATAAAGGAAACAAATAAACTCCAAGCTGAATTTGCCAACACTGACTATTTCATTAAAGTGCTTATCCACACAGGCATTAACAGYCACTGCATTTTACTGCAATTAGGCTGAGGTTTTTAATGACTGTTTTTCAAGTGGCCTAGGATTCCAATCTTGGTATCTGGTGGAGTTTAGACCACCTGAATATGTCCTTGAACTTATGGAACCAGTATGTGCCAAAATTACTCCTACTGAACTACTGCTTTGCAAAACCTGTACAGAATGACCACAAATGTTCCAGCTGACACTGTAATGATTCTCCAGGCACGCATTACTCACCTGWTAYCCATATATGACAAGTGTATATAYATTATATATAKAGAGAGAGATAAATATARAGAGAGATGGAGCATTTTGAGCATGTGTGTCACCATATTTAATAAAATAACCACTTGGCTGAATCTGCTCCAGGAACTTAGTGACAAAACTCTTATATGCACACATTAAACAGAAATGTGATCAAATCAACAGTTTCATAAAGCTTTCACAGAAAAAGGGAAAGCAAACAACCAATGCAAAGCACATAAAGCAGTGTGTAGAGAGCAGACCAGAGTGGGAAGACTCAAGTGGGACTTATATTGAGAAAGGAAATAGCAAAATTTCCTTTTGCCAAGCATTTTGGCCAAAGAACTGGAGCAGTTCTCTAGAAGATATCTAGGCCAGAAAGAGAAGGGCTGCAGCCTGAGTGGCATTCCTGCTCTGACACAGTGAACTGTGCTTTGAAATACAGCTCTCCATGGATATGGATWAGCTGATTTTACAGGTCTCTCTCCCCTCTTGTTTATGTAGAACCATATTTTTTGTTACATCATTCCCCTGGAGTGTTGCAAGAGTTTTTTTCCTCTGAAGCTTCTAATGCCTGCAACAATTTCACTGCCACCTTCCATAGGTGAGTCTCTTCTCTGTTCTCCCAGAATCTTAATCTGTAACATCACCCACTGCTTAGAGACTGGAACTGAACCCTGGCTACTGGARGCTCAGGAATATGATTTTGCACAGGCTATCTTGCCTCTTTTCCTGCAGGTTTCTACTCCTGTAGTGCCTGTTTTGAATACAAAACATCTTAGGACAGGCACTGCTGCCATAGCTTTCAGCACACAGCACAGAGAGATGCCCATGCCATTTACTAAGGTCTTTGGTATTACTTTAAACAATGGCAGTGTGGGCTTATGTGGCAGAAGAAAAGCACATAAACCACTTCTTTATRCTCAGATACCAACATCACAGTCTGCTGGGAGAGGAAAACAGGGCTCCACCACATATCCTTTGACAGAAGAGGAGAGGAAGCATCTTTCTATAGCATGGGTTTGTGTGTAGGGTTTACATGATAGCAGCAAGGAGAAAATGAAGGAGTGATCAGTTATATCCTGCAGAGCTTGGTCTTCCTATACATCAATGACAGGATTTTGATCCAGGAGTAAGGGYAGCTTACTTTGGGGCAGCTCTGGCAAGCCCTGCCTTGATACAAGGACGGCTCCATTTCTCAGGAAGCAGTTCCTCAACTGCTTTAGTTTTCAGCTCAGCATATTAAGGTTAGCTGAAACTGGGTCAGCACTGCTCCCTGAGCTGCTCAGTCACTCCTACAGCACACCCAGTAATCTCTGGAGTACAAGTGGGGTGTAACTGCTCCTGGTGTTTGMTTTTCACTTGGTGGAGCTTGCAAGRCAGTGCCCCAGGYGCCACCTCCTTTTCTGGCCCCGAGGGCAGCACCCGACACCGCTGCGGGGCACGGAGCTGCAGGCAAGCCCTGACAAAGCTTCTCATCTTTGGTGCCATCACCAAAAACTCCCAGCATGAAGCCTTCAGCTTCTGTTTTCTGCCATTTATGCAGAGTTCTGTTTGCTGCTCTGTGTCTTTCAGCAGCCTGGGGCAAAATTACAGGAAAAACCTGATAAAAAGCCTCAACCACCCAACAGGATGGGATGCGCACTTAGGTAAAAACTACAACAAGGCTCAAAAATGGGAACCTAACAGCTGAGTCACTCTTTTGTTTAACTATAGCAATATTAGAAACAGGAATCTGGTATTTTCTCTTGGCCATCAGGAGCTGAAACTGCAGCGAGCCCACAAACTCATCTCCCAGGTTGTGCTTACACCTCCGAGGCGGACGCGCCGTGGCAGATTAAACGTCCAAGCTGTAACCTGATCATTTGCTCTTGCAGCACAACTGCAGGCTAAATAAGTCATTGTGTGATCTAAAAGCTAAATTAAGGAAACATGTACTTTTAGGGGTTAAAACGAAAGAGCAGCATTCTGGAGTAATACTGGGAATTGGGGCCAGCAGAAGAGCATTTACAGTGGATTACTAAGCTTCCCAAATCACCAAAGAGGTAAAGTCCAGCAATATAAGACTCCTTTGTAGCTAACTAAAAATACATTGTCAGTGGATTTGTCCAGTTTTATGTATAAGCAATACTTCTTTCACCTGAACTAATACTAGTAGTCATATAAGCCCCTTATTGCCATGTGCTGCATTTTTTTTGCTAATCTTCAAGGATTTAGCTTCTTTGCCACATACCTCAGGGCACCAACTGATAAAGCTCTAACTCTCCATTTTTCCAGGACACCAGCAGTGCGGCCTTGCAAAAAATGAAAATCGCTCAAGAGATTTAAAGGGGAAATTTATTTTTAAAATCCTGACTTGCAGCAAAGAGGTGGATTTAAAAAAAGCTTATCTCTCAAGAATCAGTTTAAATTTTAATTCTATCTGGGGACTCTTTCATGCATTCTAGCTTTAAAGTTTATCTTTTGACAGGGACTTTTTGCCAAGGTAATGGGCAGCTTTGTCAATTTAATTTGTCCAAGTTTTTATTAGTGTTGAACTCCTTTCCCTAATATATGGTCAGTCTATGCTGAAGCTTTACCAGTTTGTATTTGTGTGTYTGTTATATTGCTCTAAAGCAAACTTGACACAGACAACTGCAGAAGAAATGCAAAACTGAATGTATGGAAAACAWGCAACTCATTGCCCCTATTTTACATAAACCCATATTTAACTTCAAAAGAAATCTCTGCAGAAATTTTCAGTGAAATACTGCCAAAACAGCTTAAGTACAAGGGGCAGACAGATAAAATGGAAAATCTGTGGAAGTGTTGCTGCAGTCTAAAATCAGTTATGAAATTATCACAGACAACTGGGCCAACACCCTGCTGACCACCAACTCATCCACAGMAGACAAATGTTATTTCTCCACATCTCCCAGATTCTGCATGGAAAAAACATTTGTAAACTCGACAAATAGATCATGTTTTGAAATCAGCACTTTGTTGCAAGTCCAGCAGGTAATGTAACAGTGGCAAGGAAAGCAGAGTGAGGAATGTCCCCAATCTGAGCTGGTACAAACCGAGTATTACACTCAAAGCAGGATGCAAAGAGCATCTTGGTAAMACTGGAACTCACACAGTGCTTCCTAAGGCTAAGGAAAGAGATTTTGGAACTCCTGTATCCAAGGTTATCACATAGGAAGACAATCTCTTTCTTTTCTTCTTTCTTTTCAATATTAACAGTTTAATGTGTATTATAAGGTGAAGTGACAAAAAAATTAGAGCARATCCTGAATTAGGGGAGCTGCTTCTAATGGGATTTCAAATCTGATAACATGCAAATACGCTGGTTTCATTTCTTAAATATGAAATATATTCTCAAGATTAGGTGATATTGGAAAGAAGAAATTATCTCTGCCTGATGTAAATCAGTAAGAGTTACAGGAATGGAAGGAGCTCAAACCCCTTGAAAAWAAGCTCTCCCCTTCTGTCTCTCAAACATAAGATTCGACACGAAAGGTGACATTTGAACACTTAGACTATAATTTGAAAGCAATTTTCTTACTTCAAACAAATTGGAGCAGCATAGGGGCAGACATGCTAAGGGAAGACTCAGCAGCTCTTSTGAGCATCTGAGATAACATTTATTCAAAGGCAGTCTGCTCCTCATTTCTGTCCACTTGGGGAATTTTCAGGCTTCTACAAACTTTGAAACAGCAGACTTTTAGGAATGAAATTTAAAGTTAATATGAAAGGTGTAGGGTTGCTGGCCCAACTAGTGGAAACCTACAGAACAAACTTTCTGCATCACCACATTGCATCCCTTTGCTGTGTGTGTTTTGTTGAGTCTGAGCCTCAGCTTTTCCAAGGGAAAAGTGAGTTCAGAAAAACCAGGAAAATCTCACATTTCAAATTCATGGAATTGAAATTCCATTGCTTTGTTTTCCAAAGAGGWGGGACAATCTCTGAAGCTCTTGGTGGACATCTTCCTTGGAGCTGTTAYTTTTAAGAAACACCAAACCTGTAACCACACTTCTCAAAGCTCTTGGACAACACTCAGCAGCAAACACAGGAATCCACACGGATTTTTCAAGCGAGTGTGCCCTCTCAACTCATCCAACCAGCTTACCTTCTCGTGTTTGTGTTTCTCCTTTTCCTTCTCTTTCTTTTCTCTTTCTTTCCTCTCCTTTTCCTTCTCCTTCTTTTCCTTTTCTTTGTCCTTTTCCCTTTCTTTCTTTTTCTTCTTCTCTTTTTTGTCTTTCTTCTTCTCTTTTGGTTTCTCTTTGTCCTCAAATAGTTTTTCAGGGAGCATGGGAGACAAGGAAGGTAACATGCTGGGAAGCCTCATTGCAGATGGTGTGCTGAACAAGGGCACAGACATTTCTTTGGGAGGTAACACAAGAGGTGCTGATGGCACCTTTATCTTATCTTCCTTACCCTTATCTTTGAGTTTTTCTTTGTCTTTTTTATCCTTGTCTTTTTTGCCTTTCTCTTTCTCTTTCTTTTTATCTTTATGTTTTTCTCTCTCTTTTTTGGTATTGCCATCTTTCAACTTTACTTTTGTGTCAGTATCCTCAAAGTCCTTTAGTTTGAATTTATAGGGATCAAGATCATCCTCTTTGAGCATTTCCTTCCACTGAAACTTTGCTTCCTTGTTTCCTTCCTTGTCTTTTTCCTTTTCCTTGTTCTTTTCCTTCTCCTTATTTTTCTCCTTGTTCTTCTCTTTATCTTTTTCTTTTTGCTTTTCTTTCTTCTTCATTTTAGTTTTCAGCTCTTTTTTCAATTTCTTTTTCACTTCTGTCGATGAAGCCAACTTGGTTTTCTCCTCGTAGACTTTGAGAAGAGGCTCTGGAGTTGGTGGTGAAGCAGAAGGAGAGGAGAAGTAAGGGAAGTTGGTAGGTGGATTAGAAGGTGTCCCCATGTTTGCTTTCCGAATGACCTCATCAATTGAGTCATCCATTGTCCATGAAATGTCTGAACTTGAAGTCCCACCTGAGGCAGGTATTGGAGTTGCCCCTGCCTTATTTGCATTATTGGCAGGAACAGAAGGTTTAGGAGTTGTAGACTCTGAAATAGAAAGCCTTTTAGGACTGGTAAAAATTTCCCCTTCTGATTCAGACCCCGAGGAAAACTCAAAGGGATCCGGTTCTCGTTCTGCACACGCACGAGCAATCACAGCATCGATTGAGTCATCAATGGTCTTGTCCATGACTGGGACTTTCTTCACCTGGTTGTCCATATTTGGCTTGGGGACAGGCTCAGGAGGTGTCTGTCCCTGCTTCACTTGAATGTTTTCCTTTCCTATCTTGTCACTCAATGCAGCCAGAGGGGTTCTACTCGGTGTTTCAGGCTTCACAGGTGGTTGCGGAACATGAGCAGGAACCTTTGGACTTTTAGGACTTTTTGGGCTCTTGGCGCGACCTGGTGACTTYTTTTCTTTGGATCCAGGTTTTGGCGAACGAATGGGACTCCCAGCTACCACTGGTGAGGGTGTAGTTTTCRGTGATTTCGTCTTCTGTCCTGGAGAACTTGTTTTAGACTTTGTTTTGGGTACGAACGGCTTTGCCTCCAAAGTTTTGGGAGTTGGCACTTGGGATTTTGCAATGGGAGCCAACATTGGTGGTTCTGGCGAAGGTGGGGCTAAGTCTGTACTGTCCTGAACATGAACTGGAGAAAGCATTGGTGGTACTTTTTGTGTATTTATTGAGCTAAGAGGCTCACGTGGTTCCAAAGTTACATCCAAGGCATCCCCTTTGGAAACAGACAGTTTCGGCCGTTTCGCAGGTGGGAATTCCTCGGCATCAGGACTTTCTAAGGACGGTCTCTTGCCCAAGTAGTTCTCATCATTAATTGCCTCATCCTCTTCCATATCTCCYTCTTCTTCCAGTGGGACCTGCATGGCCTCTGCTGATGTACCTCCATCGGTAGGAACCTGCTCCTCTTCCTCTTCTGTAACAAAGAACATTTAGAAAAGCATTAGGATGGCTGAAATGGGTTTTACAGAAACAAACAAGCACCAGAGCAAATATTCACGTGCACCTCAGCCCAGAAGAGACAACTGGCCATCTAAGCTTTGTAATGTCTAAGCTTTGTGTAATGTGTCAAGCTTACTGGTCTTCTTGGAAGGAATGTTGGGCACCTCCTGTCTCACATCAGCCATCACCAGAACTGGCAGGCGCCCTCGTTGCARCGTAACACTGAACCCATGAGCAAAGGAGAGGAGGGTAGAGCTCTCCATTGGTGGCAGTGCTTGTGGAACAGGTCCAAAATGTCAGTTCTACCCAAACCCACCATAATTACTGCTTCATTCATTTTTAAATAAAGGGAATGAAGTTGGAGCATTTTTTTTCTCTAACACAGTGGCAAGGCGAAATGTTAAAACAAAATTACCAGAACTGTCTWTCTTGCCTATTTATCATACAATTTGGACTACAGATTAACTACTAGGAAAACATCTTTCTACATTTAGTTTATTCTTCCTGAAGCAGCACAGTTTGAAGGTTACAGCAGAGGACTAAGCCCCATTCAACCTGCCAGGTTCTGTCATCTTAAGAGCTAATGCACAACATCTGTTAGAGTATATGAACAACCCAGCATCACATCTGTGTGTTGGTTCAGATCAGGAACACGCCTTTGAAATGCATTTCCCCATCATCTCCCTTACTATTGTTTTGTTTGCATCATGGGACAATCCTGGAGAGTGTATGCCGACTTCCTGAAGCAGTGAAACCAAAGTGAAGGAGGAATCCACATAAAACACTCTAAAGCACGTGGGCATTTGGGCTGTGAGACCAAAAACCAGCTTTTGAAAACAAGATAAACCTGAAACTTGCACAGTGTAGACATCAGACACCAACTGTTCCAAGCCAATGTGGGCACCCCCTGTGTGGTTGCTCTGCTTTTTGTTTAATAACAAATTTTTTTCCCTACTTACACCACCATCATCAGACCCACATGTGACATTATGGTGCAGAGAAAGGAGAAAATTCACTTGAGATCTCCCAAGAAATCCACAGTAGGTTTAWAAAGAGAACCTCTGATCTCCACAACCACAGCCAAGCACTTTATCCTCTTGGATACACTTCCTCACTTCCAAAATGAAATTCTCCATGCAGGAAAAAGGATTCTTAGTYCTGAATAAGAATGTCTACACAGGCATTAACCTGACACATTTATAWGTGCAGTAATTACATCATTACACCTATGCTGGTTAACATTCCTGCAAAGACAACCTCATTTCACTTTACCCCAAGTCTCTGTTTACCCACCTGCAAAAACTCAAGACATTTTGTCTAGCAGGGTTTCTGAGGAAAGATACCCAGTGCCCCAAGATTCTCACATGAAATATATAATAAAAACCATTTATTAGGACAGTGGCTAATACTCAACTTCTTAATGGGCAGGTTGTTTTAAACAAGAAAACACGAAGAAACTTGAAACATTCCACTAAACACCATTTAAAKCTCAGTAAGACAGCATCTTTCTGAAATATCTCTTTTCAGGGAGTTTATTTCCAGGTTTTCTGTGCTGGTGTTTCTCTAAGTGTAATGTGTCAATGCTCTGATTTAGGAGAGTTSAGTCAAGAGCCCTGGGCTGCAGCACAAATCTTGCCAGCATCACAAATTAAGTAAAATGAGCTAGCAAGTCTGGCTTTCGCCAGGGCCCAGAGGATTTACAGCAGGCAGCCCAGAGAGAAGACTTTGCCTGAGGATAAAGTCTTAGCCTTCCGTGAAAAACAGAAATGTTAGGGAGTTAGGTTTTGCCTGGCTGGGCACTGACATTAAATTTTTTAAACTGCAAAGTTAGAGTATAACTGAGAAATCACTGTGGACTGAGCCTGCACCTGCTATAGGGGAAAAAAAAATCTACTTCCCCATCATGGAAGTCCTTTCAATCTCTGTTTAAGCTGCTGCAGAAATCGTCTTCACCTGCTCAAAAGGGTTTTGGGGATGAAGAATCAGCACTCATCAGATGTCACACAGCATAGGTTGCTACTGAGCAATTCCCTCCCAACCCCATTCCACCTACTTCACGACTGAGAGTTTGTTTTCACTTCAAAATAGGAGATAAAATTTAAAACGAACATCATACTTTAAAATTGGAATTTAGAGAAATTGTCAGCCTCAGCCACGAGAAGAAAAGTGCAGCTAAATTAAAATATTAGGAAAGATAGGGTTTGATGAGACAGGAACATAAAACATTTTAATACAAGAAACAAGGGAATAAAAAGAGTCAATAAAGCAAAAATAAACTACTGCAACAATAAAAAATTTACACTCACTAGAAAAATCAGAACATTTATTTGAAGATTTCTGCCTGGTGTCCATTTAAACAGCCCTTCTTTTACACTGTGTTTCACGGAAGGGCACTGCAATATTTCATATTTTTATAACTCCTTCCCATCCCAAGGTGCCTCTCATGTTTTACCTACTCAGGATTGCAGAATACCAGCAGCTGCTGGATCAAAGGTGAAAAAACAGTTTCAGAGGAGCTTTGGAGAACAGGGACCGGAGTTTTGTACAATAAAAAAAGAGCAATGCTTATTTTTTTTTAATAAGGCCAAGTAAAGTTTGCAGCAGGCCCACAAAGTTTCTGTGATCTTGTGTGGAGGTGCCAGGGAAGGGCAGAAAGGTTAAAGTGCAGTTTGTAGAGGTGAGACTAGAAATTGGGGTGTCTTGGCTCCAGCTTTCATGCACATTCCTGCAAGCCACAAAGACAACTTAGTAAGGAAGCAGAAGCATTACCATTCCTTTTATATGGACTTGGATTCCCCAAAACATCTGGAAAAAATTGCCTGGGTCAGTCCTGAACAATCCAGGGACTAAGGAAGTTCACGAGCACTTAACTACTGACACACATTCACCACTTTTCAGACATGCTCAGATGACAATCTGGAATCCTATAGTGGTCAAATGAAATCCAAATTTCTCTTGGAACAAGGCCACAGTCTGATCCTTAGCAAGGACTGGTTTTCTGCCAGGCAGCAGCTTTCAAACCTGAGCCACCACAGCTGTGGCAGAAAACAATGAAGCACTTTTTTTTTTACTATTTTTTTTTTTTTTTTTTTGAGGGGGGGTGGCTAATTAGAGAAAGTGAAATTTTTCTCTTGAGTTCAAGACCTATGGCTCTTTTTTCCTCCCAAAAGATTCACACCAGAGAAAGCAGTAAATATGGAAAAACATCAGCTTTTAAGTGTTTGTTGCCTGACTTGGTGATGAGCATTTACAACCTCGCGGCCACTTCGTCACCTTTGTCCATCTCATTCACCACCCGGCACTTCTGGATTCGCCATCCTTTGTGCACGGGTTTGTTTTTAACTCTCTTTATTGCCATTTCTCCCTATCTTAGGCCACCTTATTAATGATCCAGCCTGAGTTAGCATCTAYAGGTCAAACGGATATCACCTCAGCCATCTGCCCTCATAACTCTCCCCTGTAATGAAAGGAGACTAGAGCTGTTTGGGAGGTTTCTCAAGATAACAGATACATTTTTTTTTGGTCGTTAGAGAAGTCAGTGCTGGATCAATATTAATGCTCACATTACTAAAGCTATAGAGAGCAATTGTTTATTATGTCAGAGGGCCCCCTGTGCAGAGCCTGGGTTACAGGAGGGATGAGCTCAGCCATCGCAGCACTGAATTTGTCCATCAATGAAATAAAACAAGCTGAGAGCTGCCAGCATGCTCCCTCTAGGTGAAATCTTGTTAGTAAGGCAGCATTTCTTACTTGAGAATACCAGGTTGTGCCAGGGWAGTGGTGGAATCAGTGTCCCTGGAAGCRTTCAAAAMCCATRTGGATGTGGCACTTGGGGACATGGTTKGTTTARTGGTGACTTGGCAGTGTTGRGTAAATGGTTGGACTCRATGATCTGAGAGGGCTTTTCCAGCCTAACTGATTGTATTGGTAACAACATCACCTGGGTCTATGTCAGAGGGCAAGATCAGTCTCATGAAAGGATGATTTTGAAGTTAGGAGGGGAAGGAATCCACTCCTCCCTTGACAYAGGTCTGCAGGGTGACTTGGGGCAGGTCACACACATCCTGCGGCCTCCCCATCTGACAAACTATGATAATTCCAACTCACAGAGGTGCCATAAAAGCTAAACTTGATAAATATGTAGCACCTCAGGATTTCTGGACAGAAAGCATTAGAATCCCAAATGCAAACCGTGGGGATCTGTCACCACTTCAAGTGCTGGAAAATTTCGTAAGCTGAACAATTCAGGGAAGAAACTGAAACTCCTGCATCTTTTTTAAGGGAAAACCACTAAAGAAACTAATCTCTTTCTTGGTACATCATGTTCCTGCAATACAGCAGSGATTCCAAACCAAAGGGTTATTGAATATATATATACCTTCTTAATTTGGCCACAGCTCAGTTTCAGGACAGCAATACTCAACACTTCAGTAATGAATTTCCAGGTTCATGATAACTGAGGGACTACTTGTCCCTAAAACTGACACAAGGGTACAAAGGAATAGAAATTCTGCGTTTTTTCAGAGACAGAAGTACAATTACCTGTACTTCATTATCATGTTTTCCTGGCTGCCTTGTTAGAGAAGGCAGCACAAGAGTCACATGAAACTGAAGGCACAAAAACCAGATGCAAAASTCAYCTGATTGAGTAGAAATGMACCYATGTATGGGCATTCTTCAAGCAAGGAAACTGATCATATAAAAATACATCTATAAAATTAAAATTGTCATCATCTTGGTCATCACCAGACTTTTTACTTGGTAGCTTCAGTGAGAAAASCATAAGCACTGATAGCTAGATAGTGTCCTAGAGAAYATGGGATAGATTGGGACAGACAAAACCTCTGCTCAGCTCCTGGTCCTACCAAAATCTTATCCTCTCTGTTGGCTGGTATTTAAYGTAASCAAAATTCCTTCTCTCTTCTGAAAWCTGGAWTAATATTTYGCTCTGTCACAGGGTGGTGAYAAGATAAAACCATCYRGGTAAGACACACAGATTTAAGAACAGACCAATATTTCTTATGTACAAAATGAAGAGTCAGACACGCTGACCTAAAGCTGGAGACCACTTGCTGAAGAAAGAACAACTTGATTTTAGCAACAGCAGTTCTTACCTCCAATGCTACATTTAATGTATTAATTGCACAAAGCTTTGGGAAGTAACAGTTCCTGTGGAAGCCAACTCTTGTTATTATAACAATGCAAGATTTGGGCATTTGATATTTACTGTAGTATGGCACATAAACAGTATCAGCTATCAGAATAAACTCATTAATGATACAATTCTCCAAAAGCAGATGTTCTGTGCAACTCATACATGCCTCTTTTCAACTATTAAATTTATTCCATAATCCTTTCCATTTTAAACAGAACTTGAACATTCACTTTTCTAACAGAATGCAAAATAGCCAGGTAAGATTTGTCAGTAGATCATGGAATTCTTTCACACACAGTTCTGCTCATATCAGCTTCTCTGCTCCTTTGCACCACATGGTAYCAAGTACCTAAGAATAGGAGTTGGAAGCATCAGGATTTTTAAGGAAAATTAAGATTTGGGAAAAGAGGTGATGTGGCAGTGCCTGCACTGAAATCTTCAACCCATCTTTCTAAGCCTGTGCTCCTTAGGACCACATGGATTTCAAGCTGATGGTTTCATACAAAGCCAGCTCAACCTCTCAAATGCAAGGAAGGAAGGGATCRTTCCAATCCAACATATGAAACTTTTTAGTGAGAAAAAAAATAGAAAAAAAACTTCCAGCACACTTCCAGAATAATTTTCCTATTGTCTAGTTAAAGCATGAGATGAAGCTAAAGATAAGTTTTTGGAAATTTTAAGTCATTAAGTCAAGAGCTTATAGCCCTATCACATCCTAATAAGCAGGAGCTTTTGATTTCTGTTAAAAGTGACTTTTTTTTCTTGTGCCATGATATGTTTTATCTCTTTAACTTGTAATAACAATGGCCTTTTTCCAAAACAAACAGAAAGTGTGCTTGTAGTCCATAAAGGAAATTAATGGAAGAGGGACAAAATTCAATCCTGATATCCTACAGGCCAATATCCTGATTCCTTAATGCTAAATGAACACACTAAGATACCTGTGACACATCTGGAGCTCAGAATACTGGATTTTATATAGATACTTGTGTATATGTTGTTTTTAATATACATCCATATATATATATATATATATATATATATATATATGTATAAAAATTGTATAATTACTCTGCTGTATGAACACAACTATCACCAATGTGACCTGTTTACCAAACAGGAAAAAAATCAACAGATTTCTCCTTCACTTACAAAGTGATTTCTCCTTCACTTACCAAACCTGACATTTTTCAGTTGATTCATTCTATGAGAAGTGGGAAGAGAGCACCACCAAGGAGCTCATATTCCATGTGTTTCAAATTTTTTCACTGACATTACCAGCTAGCTCCATTCCAGTGTGGAATACCATACCTTCTCAGTACGGTATCAAATGCAGAAACCACAAACACATTTAAAAAAAAAAAAAAAAAAAAAAGAGCTTTCAGGTATGGCAAGTGACTTCGTATCCATAACTAAAACACTGTAAGGAAGATGTGAAAGGTGCTTGAAGTTAAACATCTCAACTTGTTAATCACACTAGAAAATGTTGTCCCAAATGGCTGGGTGGTGGCTTCAATCCATATTGTTAGCCAGGACTGAGACTTGGTGTATACATTTATCAACCACTCCAAAAGCCCTTATTAACCTGTCCAAGAAGCTACAAGTGGTCAACAAAACACCTCTCCATCCCTAAAGACATAATATATCCAACCATCAGGAAATATGGACAAGAGCAATAATCTGGTTCTGGACTCACAAATTTCCAGATTGATTCAGTTATCTCTCCACCCTGTTGAACAATTGCTTCAACTCCTGATTTGGTATTCCTTGGTATGAAATAATTGGAGATGAACTGTTGAGCACCAATATGAGAAAAGAGTATTGATAGTTTGSCAGTAACTCCTAAACCTGTAGTTCTACATTTAAAAGGAAACTGTTCCACCCTTTCTTTTGTCCTGGTTCAAGTACTTGTGCAGGAGAACAGGAACTAATTGATGCTAAAATAAGAAATTATTAGCCCATTGTTAGCCTGGGCTAGAACAAACCAGAGGAAAGTCCTGCAGCTCCCTTCTTATATCATCAWCTTGCCCCCTCTCCATACTGAAGTGACTTAATGGGATAACTCAAACAGAAATATATCTGAAGGTGGAAGAAAAGAAACAAAGAGAAAGTATTTTTATGTCCAGCTGACAAAGTAAAAATCCCACCTCAGGATCACACAGGGTTAAGGGTGTGGAAAAAAAAAGAGGAGAGTTGTGAGGAGCATCACTGTTGTGATGGGCATCAGATCCTAGTTTAAGGTATAATGTGAGATTTTGGCTTCTAGTGCTGCTTTAGGATACAGGATGCAATAACACTTCCAGGTACCTACTAGTGGCTGTCCTCATTCTTATATTTTTTGAAATATGCAATTTATGAAGSTAAATTACACAGGATTCTTAAAATGACACAGCCAGCTCTCTGAAGACACAAAACCAGAGTTGACAGATTGCTATCTRCTACACCCACAATCACTCTCTGACCTGACAAAATATTAGTCCAGAATTTGTGTAGCTACAGTAAGCAAAAACATGTTTCTGTCTAAATACAATGAGACTTTATATTTTTGCTTTGACTTTTAAGCAAAGGCTCAACAGTTTTTGTAGCTCACACACACATACACGAATACACGGTAGAGCTGGGCTAATGGGTCTGGAGAGTAGAAACAACCCCAGGAGCATTTTTAGGAGGTGACGGGATGAGAAGATGTGTGAGATCCAGCCAGCTCCCTGTCAGCAGGGCAGSCTGGGCTCAGTCACTTCTGTGTTGCTCTGTGTTATTTGTGATTTGAGTCTTTCCCCTGAAATCCACAGTGTATTGTGAAAACCGCTGCTGTTAGATCAAAACATAGAGCCACAGACAGAAAACCTCTACAACAAAATTTGGCTTCGTCTCCATGYTTTTCATTTCACTTTTTACTCCCTCTGGGATATATGATCCTTAACAGAACCAGGAACTCATCCCAAAATGTGTGCAGGGACAGAGGTTTTCCCTTTAAAGGAACATTTCGACTTCTAAAAAATAAAATTATTAGCCAAGACAAGGTAATTAGGCAATGACAATTCATAGAGTACAACCAATCAATAACARAGTACATTAGCAAGACTGACAGAGGTGTGAAGCTGATACATTATAAATGGCTCTATACTGACCTGTAAAAATGCAGCGTTTCCCTAACATTCGGCACAATAAAAAACTAAAATGCTATATAAGCAAGCCAACCTGAAATGACACCTAGTATTATAAATGGCCTAATCTATATGTTAATACTGTTGTATCACATAACTGCAGCAAGACTAAGATAACAATATGACTTTGGGGTTTCTATGGCTACATCCTGGCCTAACGTGCCTGAAAGGGCTTGCTGCTGACACCACACAAGCTTTCTGAGTGCTTCTCTTTGGTTATTTATGATATGATTTATGATAACGACAACATCTCCTATTTTCTCCCCTCGTCAGATACAATAAATTGCCATCGTTAATCACCGTTCTTGCTTCAGCTATGATTACAATAGTATAATAGGCCCAGCTATGGTAATACTGTGTATTAAGGTGTTTTTCCACCCCTTTAAAGAAATATGCACAAGTAGATCTTTGTAGCCAATGTCAGTACCTGTAGTATTTTAATAATCTTCCCAGGAGTATTCTTGGAGGATTTCTGTTACAACTGAGATTCAGCACCACTCCTCTGGCAAAAATCAAATTTRCCATCTAAAGACTCAAAATCCACATTGTATTATCTGTATCTAATAATTCTCAAATATAATATGAGAGGTTTATATGTATTTTTCTTGAGAAAAGGAAAGCAGACTGCAGTCTTTTCACTTTGCACCTCCATATCTAATCTTTCTGGCTGAGCTTTCCAAACCAGCTTTTCAAGTATCACAAATCTTACTAAAAACAAAAACACTGAACCTATATAAACATCTGGAAGGATTTTTACAGTGCTTTTCCTTTTCTATACTATGGTYTTGTATAAGAAAACATACTGTTCTACCTTCAGTAAAATCCTACCTTGAAAACCCCCAGGCTTTTACAAATATTTTAGAAAGCAACTATTTGTACCTCCTGGCAAAGGAACAGACTAGGTATTTATTGCACTGGGGTACCTGTACTTCTTCCATACTAATAATTTTTACCTGGCATTGCAGAATTTTAGTCCAAGATGCATTTGGGTACTTGGATTCAGCAGTGAGAAAATACTTTGATTATTTAATGTCTTATTTTGCAACTGAGCTGAAGAACTCCAGAAACATGAAGGTGCAACTGTCCCATAGACATCACGTATTTCTTTCACTGTATTACTTCAGACCTCACTCTTTCTCCCCTGAAGACCAAAATTTAACCCCCAAAAGCCTTGTTTTTTAGTGTAATGCACCTGTGAGAGCTGAAATGTGGTTTAAGGCCCAGGTGTTAGAATTGAAGAATCACATTTCTCATCCTTAGTAATCCCAGAGACAGCAAGTAAGRGACAGACACGATGGCATGATGGGCTATTCTACACTGCACTAATAAGCATATTTGTATTTATATTGCTGCTATAAATAGMTAAGGTGTCCTTCAGCCCAGAGAGACCCAACTTGTTTTGTGGCAAAGGTAGAGGAGATGGGAGAGTAGATCTTGGTAATTCTGATCAGCACAGGGAAGAGGYCTGGCATGCAAGAAATGGGAACGTGAAGACAGTGGTCTCCTATTAAATGATGARCTCATCTCCAAATTCACAGGATAAACACAGACACTGCCAGGTGTGGCATGAAATCCACATGGAGAGAGAATTCCTTTGGCAGACAAGGTCTGTGATCAGCCACAATTACCTTTGTCTGCCTGCGAATCACTTTACTCCCTCAAAAGTAGACCTGGGCTATTTTGGGTCTTAATCTCTTATATTCTTGTTCACCTGAGGGAGGTTCTGCAAAAATGCATTCCCAGAGAAAGTCTTGGCTCACACAGCTTAAGGACCATCATCACTCTGGCTATGCAGGACAAGGATGCAATTTTGCTGGTGTAAAAAAAGGCTCTGAGTGTTTAAATCACCTTCAAATAACTTTTTAGTTCAAMAACTCATTTGGCCATTAATTGCCTTTTCTCTCCTCCTTCTCTTGTGCATCACTTGCAAATTGCAAGGGCATGTTTGAATCCCAATGATAAGCTGCTCAGGGCAAGAACCATATCTGTGTTTTCCAAAGTGCTTTGGTTACTTCTGGCACTATAAGAAAAACAAACAGAGCACGTATTTAGAGCCCCTTCCATCCATCTTTTTGATTGCATTGGGTAAGAAAGGGAAATTCAGTAGTTTCTCAACAACTGAAAAAACATTTTCTAAAAATGAGGAAGACTGGATGGAACAGGGAGTTTATTTTCAACAGATGAATTGAGAAGTACAAGGCCCTGTGATCTAGAATAAATTGGAAAAACTCTACCCTATTGGGTGAAATCCTGATGTGTGGTACTGACCCATAGTGGCACAAATTAAGAGAAACCATTGAAATTAAATTAAAAAAAAAAAATAAAAAAAGAGCTTTGCCATTGAATGGGAACTAACTCAAATGAAATTACTAAAGAAGAAAAAAAATGCATGTGTTCATCTTGTCCCTTAAGATATGTGTATACACCATACCCAGAATTGTTTACCAAATATTCCAGCTGTTGGGAATGGGTCTATCCACTCCTTTTTTAATGATACCAGCAGCATTCATCAATGCTTTTGCCATGCAGAGAAATGAGTTTATTCTCACAGTTGCTAACTCAGAAACACAACWGCAGTTCCAGCTTCCATCTCTGTCTAAACAGCATCCAAATCCTGCAGGAAGATGCACTGACCACATTTATCCCAGGACTTTGTGCTCTGAACTGGCACTGGTGTGTCCTGGTACATCTGTGAACCCCCTCCCTTTGCTGGGATAAATTCTGAGTCACAATATGAATCCCATAACAAATACAATCTTCTTGATCTAGCAGAGAAGGAAATCACTGATGATAAGGTTTTAATAAAGCTTGACAAGCCTCAAAATTAAATTTGCAGGGAAGGGTTCACCCCCGAAACAGATACTTTCAGGCGGTCTTCACGAAAGAAGCCATGGAAAGACTTAAAGAGAGGAAAATGTTTACTTTAAGAGCYTTTTTTCTTACAGCTACAAATCCAATTAGTGACTCTCTTTGTCTTCCAGCCTCTCTGCTTTATTCTGTACATGAGCACATGTGTGTCCCGGCCCTCCCTGTAACCCTGCCCTGCAAAAGGTGCCCATAGGCAGAGAGAAAACTAATCAGGGCAGTGCGATCACCTATCCAGCAGCACTTCCCTGGCGACACTCCACAGCCATTTGAAACCAGATCAGGCGGCCTGACGCCACGCAGGGTTCAAAATGCTGCTGTCAGCACTGCTGGGAAAAAAAGTGCTCCGAGAGCATGGGGTGACTGTGCTGAGCAATAATTCTGTGGGCAGCTTCCCACTCCAGCAAGGAGCCCGATTCGGATGGCCATAGGAAAATTTAAACCACATCCAATTTAAAACCTCTGCTTTTTTTTCCGGTGACCTTATAATTTTTCAGGGACAGCAGCTAAAATCTATTGCTTCTTTCCGTTGGACCTCATGGATCACAGCAATGTCTTCAAATAAATCTCACTTCCAAGGSAGCTCAGAGGCTGAAAACAGAGCACAGGAGCCTGTTAGATGTTCWCACTGTACAAGAGCTTTCTGGGGAGACAACTGGAAAGACCTTGTGGACTTTTACAAAGCCACAGCCACAAAACAATCCTGTGMTTCTGAGGCTGCTGCAACACTTTGTAGTATGACTAAGCCAAGCAAAAAGCACTGAAAAAAAATCAGAGGGGAAAAAAAAATAAAAGGGAGATCCAGCGCTATCAAAATCTTGCATTTGCACCAGTAAAGCTGGGCATGAAGGTGAAAAGATTGTGACATGCTTCTCTTGGTGTGACTGGCAAAGGACACACAGGKAAAGAGRAGACCCTTTCACAAGAGTGTGYAGTGACAGGACAAGGGGGAATGGCTTCCAACTGACAGAGTAGGTTTAGATTRGATATTAGGAARAAAGTGTTTACTGTGAGTGTGGTGGGGCCCTGGCACARGCTGCCCAGAGAAGTGGATCCCCCATCYCTGGAAGTGTCCAAGGCYGGATGGAGCTTGGGGTAACCTGGTYTAGTGGAAGGTGTCCCTSCCYRTGGCAGGGGAGTGGAATGAGATGAGCTTTAAGGTCCCTTCCAACCCAAAYCATTCTCTGATTCTATGACTTTTGTTTGGAAGTATTAAGCAAGTTTTAGAATACTGTCTCTGTTTAGAAACATTCCAACCATTTTATTTTTAAAATGAAAACTCACAGCTCTGACAAGGACCTCAAGGCCCACATTGTGTGTGGATGCATTTTAGATTCAACTCCCTCTTCATGATGCAGCCTTCATTTGGATGCAGGAGCTGCCCCTGTGCTCCCAATGACCTTGGCAAAATTCTTAAAACAAAACAAAAACAAAASAGAAAAAAACACACTAAAAAACCTTCAGGACCTCAGGCTCTAAAGCTATTTTAGAATTAGCTTTGAATAATTGTCCCACAATAGGAGTTTTCTTGATTAATTGCTTAAGATAAGGCCTCCTTTTCCTTCCTGGCCTCCAGTGACTCCTTCCACTTCCCATAATCACTTTTGTCTCAGTCTCCTGTTCACTGGGAACAGCGAAGAGAAAAATCAGAGATACACCAACTCCATTACCTGAGGATTAGCCGGAAGATAACCCTATGTATTCCATTACTGACCATTATTTGAGTAATTATTCAATCMAGTTTAGACCATGTGAAAGATGCACTAATTGTTTTGCAGAGCTTGCCCAAGCTGTTTATCTAAGGGATGCAACTTGTGTCCTTTAACAAAACAAAAATGATGYGCTGATTGCAGAGGAAAATGAGAAGTGGCTTTGTATTGAACTCTGTATCCTAATTAGGCTTAACCAGGAGTTAAGGATCTATTTTGATCAAGTTTCTGCACGAGCTGGATTGGGTATGYACTTGATTACAGAAATTCTGCAGGATATTGCTTTTCCATCTGAATTATTTAAAAAAAACGTACATGRCCATTATTTTTCTAGCAGTTTATGAGATAAGCATCCTGAATATAAGRAAAGCAGGGATAGTGGAGAAACAAACAAGCCAGTAACCAGCAGGCTTAATTTAAACACGAAACTTGTGCRCACATCAGTACTAGAGGCTTGATACTCTGATTTAAACTGAATTAATGCCTTTTAGCTAAGTAATATTTTTCTTGGACACATGGGAGGAATGAAAAAACCCAACGAAAACAAATTTAGTGAAGGAATTGGCTTCAGTAGGCAGTTTTACGTGTTAACTTTCCACTCAGACATAMAAAAATATAAAACCCCTTCATTTCAGAGTTGTCGGATTCCCATGTAACCTTCCAGTTTTCATGGACCTCGGGCTGGTTCACTACCAGGTGACTCCCTGCTGAGAGGGAACTGCAATTCCCAGGGACACCAGCTGATGATCCACAAAGACTCCAAAGAAGGCACAGACTGAAGACAACTTCATCTCAAGATACAAGACTTCCCTCACTCATGAAATGCTGTGAAAGCATTTGCAGCTGACGCATTCCCATCTGTAACGATTTATTTATTCCGCTACTTGTTGCCCCTCTTTCCAACCTTCTGTTCRTAAACTCAGGCCTTTACCACCTCTGTTTTTGTGAGTTTTGAAGGGTGGAGAGGAGATTTATCTACAGCAGTGAGAACAAACTGTTGGTATTCTCGGGATTCAGGCRGAATGAAGCACGCTCAGCCGCAGTGATGGAGCTCCTTCCAAGCCAGGATTAAAGCCGGTGGTGGGGAAGCTCGAGTTTTAATGGATAARTTGTTGCAGAATACACTCAGCCAAACATCTCTGCTGATGAAGAGGACTCGGAATTGGGTGGGGAGGGGATTATCGTCCTGCTGTGCCATGTCATTTTTAAGAACACCCCCCTATTAATTTATTTACGTGCCAAATAGTGAGCAGCAGTTTGACCCAAATCCTATTAGCAACAACAATCTGTCGTTCCCTCCTCTCCCCAAAATGGAATAAGCTCTGGGACGCGTTACACAGAAATAAATTGAAATGAGGGAAGTTTTCCCCATTAATTTTTCCCAGTTCAAGCTGTAAATTCACAGGACAGGGATCTGAATTAAGTTTGTAAAGTGGAGACTTCACCCATGCTGCTGCCTGGATAAATTCGGAACAGAAAAACACTGAAGTTTTTCTTTCAAATTTCTTTGGTTTTTCTTTTGTTCTGATTTTCTGTTTTTTCCATCCTTGTATTTTTCTCTTTTCCACCTCTTCATTACAAGTGTCCCTGCCCATGGYRGGGGGTTGGAACTSGATGATCTTTAAGATCCCTTCCAACCCAARCCCTTCCAGGATTCTGTGATTTTGCAATTCATTAACTGCCCCTTCCAAAACGCAGAAAACAATAGGTTTTCTGTATCACAGATTTTTTGATTTTTCTTGTCCCTGCTCTGAGCTTTCCCCAAGCTTTCACTTTGTCTAGCATTTAGCAGGAAGATAAAAACTAGAAGAGGAAAGAACACATTTGTTTTTTGTCACTCACGATCTTTTCATGAAGGAGACATATAGCCAAAGGGCAGACTGAAGCAAAAGCCCATGAAACATGGAACTACAAAAAGCAGTAAGAAGAACAGGTAAAGAGAAGTTACACTAAATAAAAATTTCCAGGCCAAAATAAGGAAGATGGGACAAGTAGGTATGTTCATGACACATTGTCAAAGTGGCTGTGGGAYAAGCCAGAATGCAAATTGGCAGCAATTTGCTGGTTTGTTTTTTCCCATCACATGTGGCTAAATGTCTCTCTTTAGGGAGAGTCTCTTCACTCCTGAGTTCTTCCATCTCACACCTGTCACTGTAGCTACCGGGGCTTCATTTCTTCTSCACATCCAGAAAAATAAAAAATGCCTGAGGACACTCTTAGATAAAAAGCTGCTCAGATGTGACGTAGCTCAGCAATTATTAAAAAGGAGAAGACTTGTTCAGATCTCTGACTCTGCAATAGGGCAGAGGATTCTTTTTCCAGTTAGGGTGGAAGATATATTTACTTCTCTTGAATGGCATCTGACTCAGCAGAGACCACTCCTCAATTCACCTTCTAAATTTTTTTTTTACCTCTCTTCAGGAGTTGGACTTTGATGATCATTASGGATCCCTTCCAATTCTGATTGAATAGAATATTCTGATCTATGATTATTTTTACACCATATTATTCCCTAATAAAGTGGGAGATAGCAAATCCTTTCCTCTCTCCTTCCCACCAAGAACTGTCACTGCTCCCAATGGCAAGAAAGACAGCAGAACTTCKGTTAATGCCTAGAAACCTCTCTTAAATATGAAATATCACTGAAACATATAAAAAAGACCTGCCACCACTTCTTCTGCAGGGACCTACAGAGCCTTTAATAAGGGATTTCAAATCCAGAAACAGATCTAAGTTTGTTTCATGCTCTCAATAAAATCCTGGTAGACATCAGATTCTTGTGTTTTGGAGCTTCTCCCCCTTCTCCATCATTTTTGGGCTGGAGAAATAAACCCAAAAGGTTGGYGTGCTCTGTGTACATGCAGGAATTTATTAAGTTAAACCAAAAGGACCTCCAGAACTTTGGGATAAAGTATGAAGATAAATGAAGAATTAGGAATTTTAATATGATAACTACTTGCTTCATTATGCCACAAATTCTTCATGGATATCTAAGTTACATCTGCTACCACAGAATAAACATCTTGTGCTCTGGCTATTAAAGGTTTCCTACAAAAATTTGAGGTTTACTAAGATTTCCTAYTTAAATCTAAGATTTTACTGTGCAYAGAAAGCTGTTTAAAATAKCTGGGTGYCTTACAGGGAGAAMGAAATCTAACCATAAAAAACAAGAACAAGGACATTGTCTTAATCCTCTAAGTAAGAAGGGTGTGTTGCCAGGACTTGTATCTCTGCCTTCTGCAAATTAAAAAGGGAAAAAAATAATCAGTGACGGTCAAAAGCATAAGGAACTGRGAGGACAAAAGTTGCAATTTTAGTCAGGATACCTGAGAAACTGTAAAGATATTATTTCCATTTTSAAGATGCTATACCACCACAAGAGAATATTACCCTTGATATATACCAGACATGCTAAATGACAGAGTGCCCAAAAATATCATTTATCATAAGCAATATGATTAACAAGCTCTCTGACTGCTCAAGAATAGCAGGYATTTAGGGATATAAGATATCCAATTCAGAATAAAAGTCTGGATTCATTTTTACGATTTTTGCCAAGCCACTGTTTGGGGAATTTTCTATTACCAAGACTAGATATTTCAGATAACCTGCTCAGGGCTTGGCCACAGATTTTTAGTCTCTTCATCCACAGATGGGAAAGAATTTGCACAGACAACCGAAATCATCGAGTCATAGAATGGTTTGGGTTGGAAGGGRCCTTAAAGATTATCTTGTTCCAACTCCCCTGTCATAGGCAGGAACACCTCCCACTAGACCAGAGCTCTCATCTACAGAGGAAAAAACAAGCAGGGCTCAGCAATGACAAACTATTGATGTATGGTCATTGTCACACAAAATACTGKTAGGCAGGGATGAAAATTCAGTCTAGGATGACTTTGGAAATCTAACWCTGAACCTACCAGCTCACCTTTTACTTTAGAGAAGGTGTAATCTGGTGAATCAGGTGTTTTTAACATGATCAGAAGAAGAAAGAGCCCATGTTTCTCACCCCTTGGATTAGGGGTGAGAAACCCTTGTTCATCTGCTCTATGATCCTGCATCTCTCCTTAGGAGAGGGAAGCCCCTCCTRCCACTGAATCTGCTGGTTTCTCCTGGCAAAAAGTGTAGTTTAATTCCTTGCAATCAACCAATGACTGATTTAGGAATGACCATCACTTTATGAATGATGTCCATGCAGGAAAGGTATAAATTTTTAATTTCAAAATAAATCACAAAACGACTTTTTAACCTTCAGTTTTTGCAACCACATCCTTCTCCTTGCCTACATGCCCCCYCAGTGTGGATTAGGATGGGGAGAGGGATGAATTATCTCTGGAGAACTACAAAAGATAGAATTGATTTTTGGTAAGAACTCCAAGGAAGTTCTTAATACCTGCTTATCTTCATGAGTAATACAGCAATGTTCATCCGCTGAGTGAGCGCCTATCTTCGGAGCTATCCTTGCCAATGTTATCTCTACCGAAAAGCAGCTTTGAAGGACAGAAAATAATATATGTTCCCCATTGGTTAAAAAGGAGTTGTGTCAAAAGTTGTAATACAGAATTTAGGTTCTACACCAGTTATTTCCATAACTTAGGGGAATTCAACAAGTTCACTGCTGTGACACCRGCATGAGGCAGAGATAAGATTTGCCCATCTCACATTGTGAAATTTAATAACTGGGAAGCACTTCAGAGCACCTGCACAAACCTAATGATGTGACATCACCCAAATCCCCTGTCTTGCATGTTAATATTTTTATTACAGTGCAAATTTGTGAAGCTTCTTTAAATAAATTTTAAAAATCCATCATATTTAAGTATTTCTTGAAGAAAGTTAGAAATTCTTGGTTTATAAGGAGAAGCAATTTCCTATTAGACTAGTAAGGAGGGATGGAAAAAACATACATAGCTTTGGATGCACAAGCTATTTGCCAGGACAGAGGTTCATGTGCTTCTGCTTTTTTCCTGACCACAACAATTTGTCCAAGAGGAGATTCTACCTCTGCCTACWAACTGTTGCTGGCTGCAACATTACCAACACAAATATTGGACTGTCCCMTCCTTGATAATTTCAGGTAGTCCCCTACAACTTCTGAGCTTTTAGAACAAATGATTGATTTTCCGTGAAAGAGAAGCCTTTGATGCAAAAGTTCCTGTTTCTAAGAGAGAYTCATTTAAATGTGCATGGATCTGAGCATGTCTCCTCCAGGGTTGTGCTTAGGTATAATAATTTCCTCTTTATTTTCAGGCCTGGGCAACTAGCAAGGAGAACACATACAGAAAGGGTCCTGCAGCTGCTTTAAAAACAATTCGCTGCAGCCGAGCAGTCTCTCCTGAGAAAAAGAACTTTTTGGTCATCACCGAAGCCAGTAATTCTGTTCTTCGAACTCCCAGGATTTCTGCTATCTGATGGAATATTTAAGCAGAGACTTCATTCCCCTGGTGGAGCGCCGACAGCTCAGCCACTCCACTCCGGTGTTCAATGAGCTCTTGTGTTCTATTACAGAATAAATGCGATTTTCTGCCCAGCTGGAAAATGATACTTCTTCCTAGTGCAGAGATTTGTACTCTACTCTAACCCATCTAAATAGGTCACAGTCACATTTTCACAATACTACCAATATATCCCTTCAGAAAATGCAAAAGCTTGGTGCACCCAGGGCAAAGACTATCTAATGTTGAGTACTGCAGACTCTCTCCTCAGCAAAGAAAAATAAATCAAACTAAGGAATGTGTTACATCTCTCTATAAACCCTCTCCTTGACTCGGTGGGTTGGAGGAGCCCTCCCATATCTCTCTCTGTCTCATCTCTTTCCTATTTCCAGCAGATTTGAAGGCCCTGCTCTGCCACCGACCAGCTTGGAAGTGCTTGGCAAGACACAGCTTCGTGCCTGATTCCCACCCTCCATCAAATGGGGATTATTGATATTTTTCCCCAAATGCCTTGAGCTCTCTGAGTGTACCAAGAAGCCTTATTTATTCATTTGCCTGCTCCAAATAAAACAMGCTGTCAATCCTAGCAGCAGTACTCTACATGGTTCAAGTCTCCCAAAAATAYGGAGTCTCAGGTCTGGTGAGATGACTTGAGAAAGCAAAAAGTGTGATTGGCTGCTTAGTTTCTTCTACAGCTGCCTCCTGTGCATGCTCTTCTTAGGCTGTTTCACCAGTCAGAAAACAGTTGGATGCGATGATTTTAAAGGTGTTTTCCAATCTTAACAACTATATGTTTCTATAAAGTAATAGAGCACTAGATAATGTGCCCTTCAAAATCACATGTTGTTTTCAGCCACTGTGGTATAACTCTGGAGTAAGCTAAAGAAGACAGAAGAGTTAAACCTTGCATGTGGACAGACCAAAACRTTCTGTGTCAAAATACATTCGAGGTAAAATGAATCAAAATGTGGAGAAAGGAGATGCTCAGAATTGATTTTTCCAACAAGGCATTTACAGGCACTCCAAACACGATCTCCACTTCAAACATAAAATAGTCATTGTGCTGGTTTGTTACAGTACGACTTGCTACCGTATTTGATTCCACATTATCTGAAACTCTGAGTTATCCGAGGTCTCATCTTCTTAATGGAAGGGAATGTACAAAAGCAAAGCACTCACTTGAACACACAATATATTATCTATACAAATTGGGACTCATTCAACAGACAAACTTAAAAACCAAATTATAGTTGACTATCAATTTGATACTCTGCAGCAGAAAGCACCACTTAAAGCCTGATGGTTTATAAAGCCTTTTAACGACACTTTTTGACATTATAAAACACCAGATCTTGACCATGTGCTAGAAATTGCTAGAAAGCTCCCATGAGAAGATTTTTGCTATTTGACTGTTGCAGCTGAGACCTTACCAAATATTAAACAAATGCAGTGCTGTGGGCTAAGATATGCAATATTCTAGAAATGATTCTTGGCAGAGTAAYCCACTGCTGTGTCAAAAGCAGATTCCTGCTGAAGCAACAAGCTGGGTATCCCAAAGGAAAGTCTGGAAGCAAAAAGCACAGGACCCCTGCCTAAGACACTGATCCAGGARACAAGAGAATTTAAAATTTTACCTTTACTTCACCACAATTGCCTCTAAACTAAGTCATCTGTAAAATAAATTCAGAGCCTTGCCTCAGTTTCCCCACTTTTAGAGGCTGGAGAAGCTACTTGAGAATGGTGAATTCAAAGTCAAACACAGAACCTTAATTTGCCAAATACATGTGCAGAAGTGCAAATTGCTTTTCCATTCAAAGTCAGATGCTAGAGATAYCACTGTTTACTGAGATGTTTCTATGAGGTAATAATATTTTTAAAGCACATGGAATTTTTGGCTTCAGAACAGATTTTTGAACTGGGGATCATATTCTCAGCAGCACTTCACGGGATCCCCAAGGTGACTTTTTAAAGATCATCCAGTTCCAACCATCCTGCCATGGTCAGGGACATCTTCCACTAGACCAGGTTGCTCAAAGCCCCATSTGCACTTCCAGGGATGAGGAACCTCTCTGGGCAACCTCTGCCAGGGTTTCACCAATTTCACAGCAAAGAATTGCTTCCTAATATCCAACCAAAATCTACCCTTTTTCAGCTTAAGGGCATTCCCCCCATATCATGCCAAGCCCTTGTGAAAAGCCTCCACACTCCTCTTTATGTAATTTGTTTTGTATTTTAGAAAAAGCCCAACAAACTTCAGTAAATTAAGAATAAGTATGCCAACAACTTTCAGCAGAAATATAATTTTTTTATTTCTTCTGCACACAAAAGAACCAATCTTAATTTGCCAACTCCTTTAATTAAAAAATTATTAGAAGCTCTAACTTGCAATCAGAATTCTGTAACAAAAATGGTAACCCCCACATCTCATTCTACAGCTTTTCATCAGGGTATGAGTCAGATTTTACTGTATAGCACCAGACACACTATGAACAACACAGCACAGTACGGTTCACCAAATAAAAATTCAAGTCCACAGTGCAGTGACAGATACTTGGATGCTACTGGGCAGTTCATGTTATAAACAGAGGCATTTCTCTTGAAAGTTCAATAAGGTTGAAAGCCAAAACAGTGATACGGCATCAGGGATTTATCATCTAATAATAAAAGAGTGTTTGTTCCTCCAGATCTGCTTSGAACAAGTGGAGTCTCATGCTGAAAGAGCAGGTTCAGTAGGCATGCAGCTCTTCAATTGCACTCCTTATTGTATGCTTTATATTAAAGAAAGCAATTTAACTTTTGAGGACAAGAAAATTATCTTGAAACTGAAGTCCTGCCTAAGCTCAAGGCCAAGCTAGTAAAGAACATATAAAATTATTAAAAGGTCTTCAATTATTAAGATAGCTGGAACACTCGCAACAGCTGTAATTCAGGGTGCCTACACATTTTAATTATATCCCCCAGTGTCAGCAGGTTATAGCTTTCCCTCTCTATCATGCTAAAATTTATCAGGGCTGGCCTGTCACAGCCCTTAGGAAAGAAAAAAAGTTTAGGTACATTGCTCACTCCTGCTCAAGTCATGGGAAAACAGAGGTGGAAATAACTGCAGTTTTACTGCAGTACTGGTGATGAAGCAGAGGTGGAAACACTTGAGCACCCTCTCTTAATGGTTCTTTGGAGATTTCTGGTAAAAACTAGGTTTGGTACCACTGAACCCACACAAGTTAATCACAAATGTGTAAAATATTGTAAATGAGAACTTACATGACTGTCAAAGCAATGTGAAACAGAGGGGCACCATCTTCCAWGAGCCCTAGAATGGTTTGGGYTGGAAGGGACATTAAAGATCATCTCATTCCARCCCCTGCCAYGGGCAGGGACACCTTTCACTATCCCAGGGTGCTCAAAGCCCCATCCAACCTGSCCTTGGCTGAAGCTGTACCAGGYACTYACATAAATTAACTGGCCCCACTTYCACAAGTACAAAYGAGGTTTCCTACTTARAGYTGTCAAGGGTTTGGGATCTTTGCCTCACTCCTTAATAAGCACAAGTRAACACAACTGRACTTCACAGAAATAATCTGGGGCAACATCTGCTGGACCTCAAATTTCTACTCAYGGACTTTGCTACAGTAGTAAACCCCTTCCCCACCCGTGCAAGCTTTGATGCAAGGCACAACTCTGGCCATGTACAAAACAGAACATCTCCTGGTGTGCAGATAAAATAATTCTACCCATATGTATTTCTTTTAAATATTCAACAAATTTAATGCAAAACCATCCCAAAACATTGACAGGGATGTCTGTAGCTCTTGAAAGACTGGAGGAGCTTTGACAGTGGATGGATACAACTGCTGATCTGCTGGTTGTGTATGTCCTGCCAGAAGAGAAAAATCAATCATGGCTCATTCCCATGACATACACTGATTAAAGTTTTACTGTTCTTCTAAAATGCTCCTCTGGACTGTTAAGTATAATGTAAATGTACATGTAAAATACAATATTACAAATATGTAAAATTTGAGGAAACAAAAATTTTGTAAATACACAAGTACCCACAAAACTCCACCAGTGACTAAAGCAGATGTAATATCAAGCAAAACTAACATACTGTAGTTTTGTAGACCCAGATTTGTTGAATAGAACTTTGGCAAATCCCTGCTCTGAGTGCACAACCTCATCCACCATCATTTCCTTTTTACAGAGTTAGGATAAATCAAATATTAATGATATGATGCATTTGGGAAAATAAATTTTGATGGTWACACCATCATGCAATGACATGTGAGGATTCTATGTCCAGCCTCACCTGAATATTTTTGAGCTTAACAAGTGCAACCTCATATATGTCAACACTTAAAAGAAGGATGTAACATAGTAGTAGCACTGAATTTATGATTGCTTTTATTAAAGAACCATCTTGGAAACACCAGCTAACAACAGAAYTCTGTTGTGGTAGATGCTGTCCAGACTTAACCTGAAAAGCCCTCAGTCAGAACAGTTTACAAATCAAATATGAAAGACATACCTAAGCTGAAGGACAGGAAATATTACTGTAATAAYACTGATTTATGGAGGAACTGACCTACCGAAGGTCACAAAGCAAGTGTGACCCTCATCTCCCAAATCCCAATCCACTCACTGCAAACTGTTCTTTGTCTTTCTTCTGAGATGAGGAGTTGGCACAGCAAGGAAAGCACAACTCCAACAAAGGACTATTAAAATGAGGTACGTACTGAAAAGGTTTATTCTCACACAATACTGAAGAACACAACTGCACTAWCCCTYCTACACCATCCAWGTTCAGAAATGYTCAGAAAATTTAGCACATACCATTGTTCTACCACCCAAMAGCAAGTTCTCTTTACATAATATTCTATTTATTTGCAGGATATASTGGTGTRCTAAGTGCATTTTTAAAGTATTACCTCAGACTTAGTTGTTAAAACACCCATTTCACAGGTGAACAAACTGAGATGAAATGATACAAGAAGCTTGTTTGCTGGATCAGCTGAAGGCTTGACACAAATTCAAGGAGTTCTTAAAGTAAGGATCTGTTCACAATAATGAACTTKCAAGATGTGCAGAGAAACCTGTTTAAAATTCATTTAGCAAGATGCACACAACAGAAAACAGCCACTGCAAAGCTGTTTTCCAAGACTTTCAATTTACACTGGCTGAAGCTGATGAAGAACAGGAGAACAGGTCACTTCTAGGCTAGGGCAGAAGCAGCCGCCCCTTCAATAGCTCTTTAACTCTTCTGGATGCTGATCCAACATTTGTATTTAAAATACACAGTTMCAAGACACTCTAGGTCAGTCCTATGAAATTTTAATAGAGGTTCAGTTATGGTTTCACTGGGAAGTTCAATATATTTAAGCTGCTAGTGTAAATCATCATTATGTTGGCTAAACCATAAGCATCACAATGCCCTTTCAGCAGACACAGCTGGAAAACACCCGGAGCCTGGAAGCTGACAGGTGTCCTTGTTCGCTTATTTTTGTTTCCACCTCCCTGAAAGAAAGCAAAAAGCTCCCATTCTGSGTTAGTACAGGATCAATTAAGAACCTATTTTAATTGAGTGGAAGCCAAGCTTTCCTCCAGAGCTCTATGGGCCTTGTATTCACTGACCAGAGGAATTTCTCCCATGTGTGACTTCAGGAAAGTTTCCTCATGTGTATACAGGAGCTGGAGAGGCTCAGATGTCAAACCTTAATTGTTAGGCCACGATTTTCTTTAAGATGTTTTTTAGGCACCTTTAAACTTTTAATTTAAAGCACTAAAACCAAATAAGAGGTCAACTCTTCAAACACGGCCCATGTTAAACAAGAGCATTWATAGGGTTACAACTAAGGAAACAAGTGCATTTATAGGGCTGCAAGAGAAAAGCAACTTGAGCTTCTGCTAGAGGTGAAAGGGGTGGGAGGGAAGGGAATGCAAAGAAAGTTTCAGGCAGTTTTTACCTGACCTGAGTATTTTGAATTCTGATTTTTCTGCCTATCAAACAGTAACACACACAGACTCAACAAGTAACGCTCATCAAGGATTGAAATCTCTGCAGGAAGAGTCCTCAAAGAACAGATTTGTTATCCTGTGTCAGAGCAGATTGGGTAGAAGATGCTGACATGAGGGGGAAGGACAGACCACCAGGGTTAGGAACCTACAGCAAGTAATGCTTCAACCTCCACTTCAACTGCAGCTGGTCTGCAAGCCCCRCACCTCCCTAAACCAGGAAAGCACCAGGATATCCTCCCCGTTACCTGGAATAAATCCCATTTCATCCAGGGCTATTACAGGACAAAACAACATAAAAGATATAAAAGCACAGGCATTGTTCCTGCAAAATCCACGAGAAGGAGTTTTGTTTTTCCCTGCTGTCCCTGCRGCCTGGCGCCAGGGAACAAAACCCAGGTCCCAAGGACGGATGCTGTCAGAGACGATCCCATTGACAACACGCAGCCATGAATGCCTTCTCCTCTTACTGTAAGGAATGAGGCTGGTGGGTGGTGTCATTGTTTTCCCCCAATTCCATCCTCGAGCTTGTCATCGGSTACAGAAGCAGCCTTTATGCAGCAGTTGTACCATCCCGTTTCCTGCCTTCTGTCAAGCTTAACAAAACCCAAGTACTAAACACATTTTATGCCTTGGAGTATCAAATGTTCTTTGCTATCAGTCGAAATGGAGCTCTGTTAATTTTCATTATTGCTTCATATGAAAATGTTAGCTCTATTCATATTCCATATTCAAGATGTTTAACCTGGGTTCACTGTATGAAAAGTCAATCATGTGTGCATAAATTCAATATATTTTCCCCATTTATTGCAGTACAATGAATATCTTACAGAGAGTGATGTTTGTGTCCTGATTCAAAAATATTACCTCTTTCTTTTGCCCAATTTATTTTGTATTTATTTGAGGTGAGGCAGGTATACTTGGGTTAAATAAGCTTTATCATAGCTCAGGGTTTATTATGTTTAGCACAAGAAAGAAAAGTGGTGTAAGAGAAGGAAATAAAAAATCCATCTTCGAAATCATGCCAGCAAGWGGGAAGAAACACTTTTGCTGATAAACAGGAAATCTTTTATTTCTAAAGTTAACATTCTYAAGTAAAAAAACAAACACTTCACCTAAATTTGTGGGTTTTAAAACAAACTGTGGCAAACATTAAGAGAAATAAATAGAAACCATCTTTCAAGATGGTAAAACTAGGACAACTGCAAGCAGGAGATGCTAAACAAGCCACGACAACCAAAACACACAACAACCAATTTTAACACCGATTAAACATATCTGTGATCAAAACCTGGGGAAAACAAACTTAGAGAAATGCCAATCAAATTATTATGCAATMATATAAAGCCTTTACATTATTAGTTATATTTCAGGAAGTTGCACATGCTCCAACCAGTGTCCAGTGTGCTCAGTGTACCCTATAACCTCAAAAAAAAAGATAAATTAAGACAATCCTCGCTCCAGAAAATGCAGGGCACAGGCCTTGATTACAGAAAGCGGGGTAGAAGGGTGAGATAGCAATTAACTGATGCAGCTCATCTCAAAAAAMCAGGCAATATTGGTAACATTTTGGCAGGGTTCTGCTCTACCTCTGCAAAAGCACCAGATTTGTGCTGTTCATGGGAATTTTTACATACATTTAAATTAAATGAAAAAGTATAAGCAGAAAACATCAGCCTTTGACTTTCTCCCTCTTCCCCCTTTCTTCCTGTAAGTTTTCTCAATAATGCGAATGAGAGCTCTRAAGGAAATTTTGCATCTCTGCCCCGTGCTGAAAGTGAAAGCTGGATTTCAGGCACYTTAACAGCAGAATTGTAACATTTCCTTCCAAAACAAAAAAAAGCAACGTTGATGTATTTTTTTTAAACAAAAATCAACTATGCACAGAGTTTCCTTTCATCAATCTCTCTATTTTCTCAGTTTTTTCACCTACTGGGAAAACAGACTGAGCACAATTTGCAGATTAACATGCAACATGCGGTGACAGCAAGGACTGCCCATATCAGGCACAGGTTTCTTATGGGCAAACRCTTTTTTCCTTGCAGGTAAAATTAAGATTTTTATAGTTAGTGAAACATAAYGTGTTGGGGGTAATAAGCACTGATGTCCATCAGGGTCCTGCCCACCAGTGCACCCAGTCTGAGCATGCTGCTGTACACAGTGAATACCGGGGAGATCACTTAATGTATGAAAAGTGCTTTGAAGCTGAAAAGCAAGAGGTGCTAAGTATTATATCTTATTTCAGCAGCTGATCAAGCTTATGATAAATGCAACATATCTTTAAAAAAAAAGGCACACAGGTAAGGAAAATTTAAAAATTCAGCTCCAAGTTTCTACCTGCAAAACACTCCACATAATGACACAGACATTGTAACCAATTCGTAGTGCACAGAAGAAGTACAAGCACCCAGATGAGAATAAAACTTTTCTTCAAAATACTGGGGTTGAGACAGTAGCTGTGTGTTTCACTTAAGCATGAAGCATTAAAAGGAACTTAATATTCTTGCAAAAAGGGGATCTGGAGGAAGCCCTGCTCTAATTTCTCTCTTCTATTTAGATCCACAAACAAACGCCAAAACGCCGACAACTAAATCRACGCCAATATTGGGCTATCAAATTATTTACCTTTGGTGGGGGGAGATAAAGAGTTTTAACRGAGTGAAAGCAAGGAATAAAAACTCGACTTCAAAGCAAAAACTAATTATGTGTTTTACTAATTACATTTTAGAAAGATACACAGGGCATTACCAACGARCCCTGCAAAAACTGAAAACACAACTGTGTCTCAGGCTGCCTTGGCCTGGAAAAGAGCTCCTGAGAATTACCAAGGGATTCCTGYTTCCCGCAAACACAGCGCCACTAATATTCTCCAGATTTGCTGGCCCTGCTACGAACCATCTCAAGAAAATGTTTACATTAAAGTCGGGTTCAGCGAGGAGGTCAGCTAACTTTAAGGCTTTAAGAAATCAGCAGCCGTCTTGTCTCCTGAGCAGTGCAGGGGGATGGGGAAACTTTTTTTTTTTTTTTAAAAGAAAATCATTAACTTGCTACATGGACAAAACCTTAGTTTTTCACTCTCTTTCATTTGCTGTCAATGATGTGAAGGTTTGGGGTTTTTGTTTGGTTTTTTTTTCCCCTCCATCTTCAGGTGTCCATCAATAAACTGTCAGACACACGGTGTGATTTTTGGGGCTGTCCTGTGCAGGGCCAGGAGTTGAACTCTGTGTTTCTTGTGGGTCCCTTCCAACTCAGGACTATGGTTCTATGATTTCCAAAGTTTCTGTGTGCTCTGAAGCTGCTTTTAGCCCAAGCCACACCTCACATTTTAAACCTATAATGAAAATAACGGGCTCTATCTCACACAATTAGCYGCAATTTCTATCAGGTTTCTGACTTTCAAACTGCACGTGTACATCAAGTAAACAAGATAAGGAATTTATATTGTACGTATTCAGCTTTTATTCTTTAAAAATTGCTTTGATGAGCACTGATTGGCTGTCCGATGATTTTCCATTTCATTCTATACCACACAAGAATCAATACAATCTGGTTTTATTTGAGCCAGACTCCTAAGCTTATGTCTTATTTGCATCTCGCTACTGATAAATGATAGCAATAAAAGTGTGGCATTCCACAGGAGGAAGGTGAGATTACACTTCATCTAATTGTTTAAAGTAGGAGAAACAGTATTCCCACTTGGAAATAAATGCCTTAAAGGCTTCCACTGGTATAACTGTACTGCAAAGGTCTAACAGCTCTATGCTGAGTCAGAACGGCTGCAAATACAATAAAAAGTCAGTTTTTCCTGTTCTTTATTTTTTAATAGCTAGGTATACATATAAACACATAAGAGAAGCACACCCTTAGTTAGAGGCTCTTATAAATAATGAAAACCCCTCGATGGTGGTTCTGCGTAAGAGGCTTTGTGTGCGCTGATAAATGAAATCAGATGCACTTCGGCAAAGAGCACGAAGGCAACTGGTGATATTTGCTTCTCCCACAAAACATGTTTAGCAGATCAGGGTTATACACAGAGAACAAAAATCCCAGAACCAGTTCCTAASAGCACACAAAGAGAGGGAAGGTAAATACCTGTGTTCTGGTTCTGTCTCATTAACTTTAATTTACGTCTGTACTAAGTGCAACTACTTTACCAAGTTAAAARGCACAAGCATGCATGTGAGAGCTACACAGGGAAAAAGAGAGGTAGAAACAGACAAGTAAAGCCCAAATTAAAATAAATAATTGGTGTACAGAGAGAATTTGATTAAGTTAAAAGTCTGAGTTAGCACAGGGAATGGATGCAGAAAACTTTCAGAAGGAAATTGTTACTGTCCATTTTCAACTTTGGAAGCAAACCCTTCTGCAGGGTCTGACTCTTTCAAGCAACTCCTTTTCCTGCTCAGTGAATCCCAAAATGATTTCCAAAGCCTTCACTCATTTTGACACAAAGGATACAGGAGACTGTTTAGACTCCTAATAAGCCCGGAGCCGTTAAAGCAGCACAGTCCTGTTAAACACGGGATGGCGGCAGCCAAGAAAACAATTCCTTGGAGAGGAAAACAGCCAGCATGTGCCCTCATGTAAAAATCACATACCAGAGGAAAAGAACYTCTTTGGGCTGGCGGGTGATGTGACTGTAAGACACTTATTGTGCACGCAGGGGCTCCACTGCCCTGGAAAAGGGACATTTGGTTCACCCACCCAACCTGGCCATCGTCACCTGCTGAAGGGCTCAGTGCTTGGCAAGTGCTGGAATTGCTGCCATCTGGCAATAAATATTAGGGATATAATAACATGAAATCTTCTGAAAGTTAGGCAGGAAGTTGTTACAATTCTACTAGAAACGTTCTTTTTTTTTTTCTCTTCTACCAGAAAAAGCTGGACACCCCTTATGAGCTCCTCAGAGGTAAACATGAAAAATATAAAATTACACTCACGTAAAGTCCAGTAGCCTCAAAATGATAACGTAAAAAGGAAAAGAGCACAACTCCGTAATTAACACATCACCACATATTTCTTCCAATTCAGCAAATTTACAGCTGAAAACAATTCCACAGAACCCAATTTAATTACATTAAAAATTATGCAACTTATTTTATTAAAAGGGGATTGATTGCTCTACAAAGAATTTAGATCCAACAATGACCTTCTGTGCTACTGTAAAAGGTGTTCAGAACCCAATGAACATACAATAAGGCTCTAAACCAGAAACTAATTAGCTCACACACAAAGTATTAAATCTGTTTCACAAATTATGTAAATCATATAAAAAATGAGGTATAATACCAATGGCAAACTTTATAGTGCCAAAATGGAATAAGCTGTATGTATACCTGCCTTCAAATTAACTAAAGCAATTATACTGTAAAATCATTAGCYCAAGACATAGTTTAAAGTCAAGCTTTAATAACTTAATGCTACATGTATTTTCTAACCACAGAAAAAGCATTACATACATTTACACTTCCCACTAAATTTAGAGGAGGTTATGCTGCATTAAACCAAGCAGGAAAAATAAAGTATTAAAAAAAAAGAGGGGGGAGGGGAAAGGAATGCCAAAAATGTTTACTGCAGAAAATACGCACAAAATCAAACCATCACACCCTCTGGAGCTCCATTTCCTCCTAAAAACCAATGTATTATTATGCCTTTTGTAACACTGGCACATTTATTCCAACTCTTACCACCAAGAAAAAAAAAATAAATTAAATGAACAACTCTTCCGAATGAGGAGAAAATACAGCATGATTTTACATGATCCTGGCAATACTTTTAAATGCCAGTTATCTGGTCTCATGGTTCTGCATTTCCTATGGCCAAAAAAATCTCATTCCACTTCACTTCAGAGTAGGTGGAACAACAGCTCACGGTCCAAGCGTCTCTCTCCACACGGAGCGGCGCTGCCTCCACAATCCCAAGGGATGGGCTGAAATGCTCAATTTTTTTTTTTTTTTTTGCAGCTGGGGAGCACTCAGAGACCCTCGTGTGGAATCCTAATGGGATTTCCAACCTGCTTTCCATCCTTTTTAAGATAACTGCCCTAGGGCTTGATGCATCTATGTAGGAGTGAAGGAACTGCAAATAAGGCATACATAAATAAGTTTCCTTACTCTGCTCAGAAGTTACATTTGTAATTGCCATTTTCACAGCTCTGGGTATATAAGAGAATGTTCTTCGTGCCAGCATGCAGGAGGAAAAAGTTTAGGGAAAGGACTGGGAATCATCTATGTGTTACTTTTCATAGGGGTGGCTTTACTGTTTTTTCAAGTGGCCTCCTCAGGTGTGGCTTTTCAGATGCTTTAGGATTTCTTCAACATAAAGCAAAGATATTGTGTCCAAAATTAATGTCCGCAAATGTGCACGTAAAAAACACTTGTGTAACAGTTCTGGCCTCATGTGAAAATGCTTTTTTTTGGTGAAATTAAAAGCTGGAGCACAACTGTGATACTGTGTGTGTGTTTAGAAATAAAGATTACACTTCAGCTTTAACAAATAAAGATTCAGACCATTTCAAATTTCTCCTAGCTGTTCACAGCCAAGTGTCACCATCAAACTTTTAACAGACAGAAACACTTTTTGGATTACTAMAATTTATTTTTTCATTTTCATTTACAGTAAAACAGCTTTTTTTTGTGTATCAATGTTGTTTGATATATCCTGAACTACACAAGCTCAAATTTGGTGCTTCATACTCCTTCTAAATAATGTATTGTCACAATACACAGAGACTGAACACTGCTCTACGAATRGACATGACTTTGTTGTGTCAGAGAGGAGAACTGCATAACTAACATATTTCAAAAATTAAGTGAGAAAGGTAAGAAATTTCCCTGTTGCCAGAATAATGAGTAATTAAAACACAACTGTCTGAACTTTTAAATACTACAAATCCAATGGGAGACTGATCAGCAGCAAGGTCAAGTGGCCATAGACGTACAACAACTATTTTTATGTATCTGCATRTCTGCAATCACTAATCCCATGTAATCAATACACACGGACTCCACATTTACCAGGGGCTGCTATAATATTGTTTTAATATCACTTTCCTACAAACAGTACAAAAATGATGGGCGTATGCAGGGAAGAATTACTTGGGATGAAGGAGGGAATGGAAARAATCAGAGAGGGCAGAAACCGGGAAAATCTGACCCATATCTGCGCTAACCTGCGGTGAAAACCAGTAACATCAACGCAGCCAAGTGAGAAAGCAGGACTGCAAGGCAGGATCAAGGATTGAATCTTCTAATAAAATGCATTTGACTGGAAAAAGAATTTCCTTGCCTCAGAGTAGTATTCCCACGGTGATCACACCATGATAGAAACTGTCCCCTAAATATCAGCTCCCTCTTGATGTTGCAYGACCACCTCCCTCCCCTCTCCCAAAGAGAATGTAACCACTGTGGCAATTACAGTCACTGATGACATGTAAATATTTAATACAGTTTAGGTTTTGTCTTTAAAATGCATTTTCGAAAGCGAAGTTAATTAGTCTCCAGATCTAATTCTGAAACTTATGGAGAATAAGTATYGAAAAGGAGACAATCAAGGCAAGTCAATTTGTCTGCCTAGAACTCTAAATTTAAGGGGRAAAATATTTGCTGCTGTAAACTGCATTTCTAATTTGTCAAAATAATTCAAAATTAGATCTTTGTCATCAAAACAGATGCAACAAAGCCGGTTCCCTGACAGTGTTTAATCTGTGTCTTTCTGACTTACGGCTCGAATCCCCACACGTGCCAAACACCGCAGCACTTGTGAATCGCTTAATCTGCTTCCTTTGAAACCCATCATCAAATGCTCATTTCTGCACTGTAAATGGYAGGGTCTTTGTAACCTGTTTTCTTTTTAAAATGTAAATCCAGTGTCTTGGGAAGGTTGGTGTTTTTTTGGTTTGGTTTGTTGTTTTCTTTTTTTAAACACAAACSTAAGAAGTCTTGTTCCGTGCTTTTAAAAAGCAATGTTAAGTATAACACATCAAAGGGAAAAGATGTAATGGATTTGAAAATTTTTTAGAGTGTCGTATTTCCCCTTTTACACACCTGTAATATATTTTTAAATATTTTTTAAAAGAACAAAATTATATTTCTGATATTTTTCTGTTGTTTCAGCAGCACTAAACCCCTTTTTATCATCAGCTTTGAGAAACTTACATTTTTAAGAGAAAACAGAGACAGAGAATGAACAGGTCATGAAATATCCTAAAAACAAACAGCAAGAAAAACATCATTTCAACTGCATTACAGCTCCGATTACTACTTACACCCCACTTTCCTGGGTTAGACTGTATCTTGATCAATGATATCCCAGCTGGTTTTAGTTGAAAAAGTTTCCATTTCTATCTCTACTAATGGTGCCACTGATAAAGAGGGAGAAATCCATCGCGTCTGCYGCAGAACTGAAACTCCATCGAGGGATATGTATTCATTAACACATGCAGGAACTGAAACCRTCAGGGAACATATATATTTATGAACCCTTGCCCGTACACATAACATTTTAGAAGTATAGAAATCCAAACGGGGAAGTAGAGCGCAGGAAGCATACAGGGTATTAAAAACTATGCCAGGGAAAGGACGGCAGATCTTCCCTATCTAAATGCTGAATAAAAGATCAGAGGCAAGCAAAGTTGCATGAGAAACTCTTAGCTTTGCTATATCACCCTGTACTACCATATTTAATTCCCACTTTTAATTTCATTAAGAGCACACTGTCTGCAGGTACAGATACACCACTCAGACCAAATGAAAATAAAATACGCAAGGTTAAGTACCCTCGGAAGTCGCTGCTGCAGTTCAGCTGAACCTTACACTGCTCCTTCCCCTTGTTTTATTGGTCTTTTTACTTATACTGGTGTGCAGGTTTGAAAATGTCTCTGGAAAGGTGGTAGGAGGATATTCTCACTCACTGCTTCTGTATAACTTTGGCAGAGAACAAAAGCACGACAAAATCATTGCAGCCTGTTTGAAACAACCAGTTCCCTCTTCAACACAAGCTGAGAACACGACCAAGCCAGCGCTGATTTCTGCTGTGCCTGGAGACCTAAAGCCCAACCAKGGACCTGCAGCCCAACCCTGTGAGTCCCAGCATCCCACCCCCATTCCCATTCCTATCCCCATCCATGAGCCCACYGGGAGCTCAGCACAATTCCCCGCAGCCCCAGGCTTCTCCAACAACAATACTACCACAGGAAAAAAAAAAATAAAACACTTTAACAAAAACTCGCCTGAATTTTGCTCATTTTGCTTCTCTCTGCTTGTATGGAGAGTTTTGGGGGCTGGTTCCCTTGTTTTGAGAAGGGGAAGGCTTGGAAACGGTACATAAACCACAAAAATATCCCAACACATGCACCAAGGCTGCAAACTTTTTGTTTTCTTACATGTTGCTCCTTCATATTTAAAAGACAAAACGGAGGAGCGTGCAGCAAAGCTTTGGCTAAAAGGAGTAACTGCAAAGCCTAATTTCTTTGACAGGGTCCTTTTCAAATTCTCATTCATCTTCCAAGGAAAGCCAGTCTGGCATCAAGGATTCAACAAGTTATATCGTAACAGAGTCCTTGTGTGTTCTTAAAATAAACATTTCATCTCTTTGCGTGGAAATGGCATCTCTTTCAATTTACATCTTTGGAAACAAAAGGCCCTGAAAAAGTATACAGAAAAAGCTGGAAAAACCCCATCCTAGTTTGCAAAACCAAAGTAAGATATACAAAGGAAATGAACCTGTGATACTATTGCTGTAACACAAACACTCGCTGGCCACCACCACCATTTAATTCACATTACGTGCTTTTTTTTAATCCTGGGTTCTTCAATTTAGCAATGATGAGCCACATGAAAAACAAGAACTTAAATAATTGCATTTTTGTAGACTGTGCTGTGTTTAAGGCCAAAACCATCTGCGAAACTAAGTAGGAAAAAGCTTTTTTTTTTTTTTTTTACTAATGGATGAGTATAAATGTCTGCTGGAAGAACAGGGTGGGGAAGAAAAGAAGGGAGAATCCAAGGTATTTATATAATTTTCTTTAGGCATCCAGTTTGGATATCCAGCATTTTGAATGATTTTCCTTGAGGTGTCTCTGTCCAATAGATTTRTTGGGATCTTTGATTCCTATTTGAAACCACTTGCCAAACAACTTCAGTATCTTTGTTAGCCAGTGTAAATATTCCCATACGTGTTTAAAGTGGGTCCTGAATCAAACCCCTCGTGTTGATTTGACTTTTTTCTTTTAACATTTAGACATAAATGTCAGAGCTTAAGTCTGCCTCTAWATTAAATTTTAAATGTTAATGAGATTATGGTCAAGCAACCATACAAAGGCCTGAAAATACACTTTGTAGCAGAAATTATTTTCTTCTGGGTTAGTTTTTGAGTACAATTGCAACATGAACTCTTCTGCACTGGCAGCACATCCCCATCTATCCATCCCCAATGTTTTGTGTTCTGTGCAGGGCTCTCCCACAGCCAAAACCAGACTTCCAGAGTCTGGTGTACCAAAATCCATATTCATGCTRCAACCAAAGCACACAATTTAATTTGTGGGCAGTTTTAATTTTATGAACTATGGAGCCAAATAAAAGAAATATCAAAAACCCAAGCCTGATTTCCTGCCTTTTCGGTCTCCGTATTTCTACTGCATCATGTTAATAGTTATTTTCCTATTGGATTACCTCCTGTCTAAGGAAAGGACRCACCTCCTACTGATCAGCTCTTCAGACATAATTTATTTGAATGGGCAAGGTAAGACTGGAATGAAGGCACAGGCTGCATCTGAATGTCCTCACACACTGAAATAAACACAGATGGGGAGAATTTTGGTGTGCTGAGCACTCCAAAACCACCCTCCCATTACACTGGAGGGGAAGATCTGGAAGGCTACATGAAAAGCCATGAACAGCCTGTGAATACACAGTGTAGAATTAGTGAAAAMCTGGCTAAAACCTGGGAAAAGCCACTGTTTAGAGCCAGAAAGAAGAAATCACTCCATGCCATCAAAATGCTCATGAAGAGGAGASTCTGAGGTTAATAACAAGGAAGTAGATTCCAAGTTTCTCCTTCTGCCCTTCAAACAAAGCTTTGTTGTCTTAAAAATACAYTGCAAAACAGGATTCCTCCACACAGTGACAGAGTTACCTTGCTTTGGCACAAGCCAGAGAAGCATAGGGACAATGTAACAAAATAKACTTCACTTGGAGTTATCCCAAAATCCAAACTTCTGGAACTGATTGACGCTTTGTACTGCTACAGAGAAAAAAAAACCAACACATGGACCTCTTACCATTCCAAACATCATGAAAACCCATGAAAACCCAGTTTCATGGTCTATGTGTAGCTAAGGTGTTTTTCCCATCTCCATTCCCAGGCAGGACATAGCTCCAAAGTGGCTGATGTGGAGAGCAGCCACACATCAGAGGGAAAGCTCAATGGGCAGCTATAGCAGCTGCCAATATCACAGAACATCAACAACGTTCTTTATTCATCTTTTATAATTCAGATTTTGCTTGTTTGGGTTGAAGGCTCTGACCAGGTGACAGCCAAAATGAAAAACAGATTTTTTTTTCATTAAAACCCCTAAGAAAACACCAATTATTGTGCTCATTGAGGTCAGGTGAGAGGAAAGGAATGAAGTCCATGCAGAGAATCCAGGTGAGAAAGAGAAGGCACAGGAGTCAACCCAGCAGCACCACAAATGGAAACTGGTTTCCAAATGAAGCTGGTTTCTCCTGGGAAAAGGTTTTGCTGTATCAGTGTTTGGCAAAAAACGCACATTTTCCTGGAAAAAGCCAATATAATTTGCTCCTGTTTCCCCTCCTCTTGTCACACAYGTTTTTAAACATTTTAGGTTGCTGCTGCAAGTGGCACCAGCAAGCACAGCTTCAGAGRGAAGGCAGGAAAGCACTGAAGCAGCTAAAGCTCTCAGTAACAACTCTGGAGGCAAAAATACCCTGGCATTTATATTTGATTTYATTTTCTTCCTCTTCTGGGGTATGRAGAGAGGATAAAAAAGCAAGGACCTTTTCTAGCTTTCAATAAACCTCACATAATGGTGATAGTTTAGAATTTACTTCCCCTAGGAGTGAGGAGAAAAAAACTCTAAGTGGTCTTTGCTATCTCTGCATTTTAAAGCTGGTCAGAAAATGGTTTTATGCAAAATCTCTTTCCTAGAAGGGGAAAAAAAAAGTTTTCTGGTCTTCACAAAAAGGCAGTTTCCTACAGAAAGCAAAAGCTGTTTCAAGGGAAGTATTAGTGCAATTGAAAAACTAATTTTCTGTTCAAGAACAGATTGTTCAATGTTGGCCTTTGTTTACTGCTTCCTGCATTATCAAATCCTACATCTGATGTCCCAAGACTGGGGTTTTCAGGGCAAAAACTGCCCCTTCTTGTGAACAAAGCACCCAGCAGACCTTGTTGGAGCATTAAGTCACAGAACTAACAAAGTTACGGAAATATGGAGATAATTAATTCTTCCAAGTGCTATTTTAATTTTTTTTTGCCATACAAAACATCTATTTATGTTCTAAAACTCTACCACCTGTAACCCTAAACCAAAATACTAAACTGTTAACATTTTGTCTATAATAGAAGTCAGCTGCCTGTAATGAAAAATACACAGAAAGGTCACATTTACAGTAACAGTCCTTAAATCCTCACTGAAAGYTTCACCCTTTGAAGAAACACCTTCTGAAATGCCAATACAGAATATTAGTTTCTCTTTTACTGACATGCCACAAAAAATAGCCACACAGTGTAATCTGATGCATTATCACCTCAGAAGCTAAATGTGGTGTCAAATTTCCTGAACCAATGTCAATCTGCAGGAAACGGGAACTCATTATTATTATTACTACTATTACTATTATTTATTATTATTATTATTACTATGATCATATATTATTATTATTTTGGTGCAAGTTTTGAGCTCAGTGGTATACTTCAGGTCCCTTCACACAGGTCAACAGCAAATCCTCTGGAAAAGAGTCAATGGCAGAGAGAAGGTGGCATTTTGGTGGCTTTGATTCCCAGGATAAGCAAAGAGAAATGGTTTAAGCCCAATGGAGTGCTGATTTCCTTGCTAAAACACCTCTGTTTCTCTGTTTCAACAACTCCTCTGAGCCACATGGCTCTGTTTGGCTACCCCTGCTATTGTCTGGGCAATTCAAGGGACATGYAAGCATGGAGAGAAAGATAATTTCATTAGTGGCAGCATTAACTTTATATCTGGACGTTCACACATGGATGAAAGAGGTCCATCAGTTTATTGTCCAACCTTTTCTMCCCCTGGTAAATCTTCCCTGCGCCTTTGAAGGGAGCAGAGCACAGGACCTCATGTCTAAGCTTAGGTCACTCCTTCAAAAAAGCTTCTTCTGTAAAATAAACACTTACCAAACGCAACTCCAACACATCTCAAGCTGAGAAAATAATTAGTTCATGCTACAATTGCTACAAAAATGAAGAGGGAATAAATGACCAAACAGCTCTGCACATGCACTGCTCCAACAATTGCAATCATGAAAAATATTCCTCACACTTCTTAGTCCAGCATTAGCCAGCAGCTGAAGAGGTAAAATGATAAATATTTCAAKAAAATATATACACTGAGGAAATAGGCTTCACTTTCAGTGCTGAGGTGTTCTTRCATGAATTTGATGGTGTCTCTTTATTTGGAGTATGGAACTCTGGTCCCACTGCCARAGAATCATTTAAATGTCAAATGGAAACAAAACAGTCATGAGATTTTCTTATCTTGGTAACATAGGGATCTTACATGTGGTTATACATATGTGTCTGTGCATTTCTGTGTGCATGTGTTTTATTTTACCATAAAAGACTGGTTACATCACCAGACCATCCGGGGAAAAACCCAGTYCAAGTCACTCAAACTTCACATTTGGTATCTCAGCTCCCCTGCAAACAYAGCATGGCACAGCGAGGCCTCGGTGCTCCTGCAGCCCTGGTCACTGCTCTATTGTTGATTTTTAGGAAAGTAAAACAACTGGAAAGTTGTTAATTCTCTTACAGTTCATTTATAAACACCATGAGGCCAAAGGCCTCTAAACACTAATGCAAAATGCAAAACTTATCAAAGCAAAACCAAGGGGAGTTTGACTCAGACTCTTCTGCAGATTTTTACATCAAGATTTTAACAGATTTTAGCAGCTCAGGATCAGAGACTGCTTGCAGACTTAGCTGGAAATGCAATACAGAGAGTGGAATCCCAACTGCAGATGTAACAGCAGAGCTGTGGCAGAGCAGGGAAAAGCTCCCACCTGCAAGGCTCTGTTTCACCCAGGTGAGGAAGGAATAGGGTGCTGTGTTATGTGAATCAGCTTTCTGGAGCTAAAAGGGAAAATCTTGACCTGAAAAACAATTATCAAAGAGCAGGGGAATGAAGAATGCTGTGTATGGGTAAGGGGAGATGCAGGACTTGGTGTATTTGGGCAAACTCCTGGACCTAAGGAATGGTGCTGACGAGCTCTCTGCTCTCTGAAGCAGCCTGGTGTTGCTTTCCAGCTCAGAGCAGGGGCACGACACAAAGGTGGAAGGGACCAGGAGGGGGAGAAGAACTTTGAAGTCAGAGGAAATGAGCAAAAAAATAAAAAAAAAAAGCCAAAACACGTAAGTAAACGACRGAGTCACTGAAGTGGCATCAGTGGAAGGTGATCACCACCTTCTCCCAGCAGCACCTTTAATCATCCTTGATGCAATTTCACTAAAGCAAATTCTATTTAATTTCATTGTGCCTGACCAAGCAATGCAATTCCTACTAGCTGGACACTTTCTAGCCTTCATCAGGCTTTTGCAATAGCACTCATTCCCTCAAATTTATCAGTGCATTTATCACAGCAGTTCCAAAAGCGCCAGCTCCATGAGGCAGAACCTGGTGCTCAATACTTTATTTGTATTCAGCAGATCGACCTTTGCATTCTGTCCTGGTACRCTGATAATTTCCCCTGTTTCCAAGAGAACTCCTACTGCCATGCCACACAATCACTGCCTCGTTTCACGAGCAGAGCACTTTCCTTCACATCAGCTTTGGCCCCTGCATATTTATACAGCATTTAGCAGCTCAACCAACTAAGTTTAACCCATAGATATTTAATTTTGTTCTGCTACCASAACAACAAAACTCAGCTATTTAGAGTATGGGATTTAACCCCCAATGTCACAATTTTAGTGATCCTTTTGAGGAAAATAAAATCATGTACAACAGTCAAAGATCAGTTTAAGAATCTTTACATACATAGTGCACTTGAAAAAATACATAATTAATTAATTAATATCTTGTAACACTGTGATTTTTACTGCCAATCGAAAGGACATCACACACTCAATAAAAACCTCAGAGAATCTTTCCCTTCCAATTGTTTCAGTACATAATCACTTGTTAGTAAAGCAGCAGGRGATTAATGATGAAAGGAGATTATAAATTATACCAATGTACACAGAATTAGGTAAAAGTTCTACAAAACCACAGTTATTCAAGTTCTTCTCATGTGTTATTCTTAAAACATATCCATCATCATGTCAACTCTTCCTTTCGAAGTCAACATTTCTTAAAATTTGGGGTTTACACKTGCACCGTTGGATATTTTAACAGTAGAAAATGTGATCTATGTGGCATAATTCATCTTTGGCTTGGACTGGAGCCAGGTCAAAGAGCTCCATATTTTCAGCCCATTAGTCATGGGAATTACAAGTATTATACAGTTGCTTTTAATTGGTAGTTCATGCTCAACCACTGCAAACCAGTCTCTGATTGCAAAACTAGCTAAATTATATTCTCAATAAACCATCATCCAGTTTGCAAAAAAAAAAAACCAAAAACCAACCCCAACCCTGTCCCAAAGCAAATTACATCTCACATGCATAAGTAAAATATAACTAGCTCCACACTCAACGATCATGGGAAAAATGTTGATGACCAGCCCCAAGTGGCCAGCGGAGCAGAGCTCCAGCCCAATGCCACGTTCCACCCCAGCTCCCTCTCAAAGGAAAGTCGTTCTCAATGCTCGAGTGGTCAAACACAACATTAAGTAGCAAGCACTAAAAAGTTAATTGAATGTTTGCCAGGAGACGTATGTCCCATTTTTATACTGGATAATTAATTTCTTTGTTTTTATAAGAATTTTAAAGAGTGACCAACATACACCCTGAGGGTAATGATCTTCATTCAAGGGAGACTTCTGACTTTTTGTGGCACAGGACTTATTTGTAACTGGAAACGCTCCAAGATCGTTCTCATGTAGGTGCTCGCTTTTAACATCACACAAACTCTTGCATCTACTTTATCTTAAGCAGCTGGTGATCTTTGCACACCTCTCCTAAAAGATGATTTTAGTTCAAGGATCTCAAAAATAAATTTGTTCTTAAAATTATTTAGAAGCAAGGTGAGAGAGAGGCACAGGTGAAGCAGCTCAGGCTGGAGGCTCAGTGGAAGGGACTATCTCTACTTCTAGTCATGTATTTTCAAATTACCAGACCTGTCCTTTCTCATCGTGATAGTCCCTAAACCCTATTACATATAGTAACAGGGCTTTGCTGTTGACAGTGTGAGTTACTCATTAAGATAAACTGCAGTTTTGGGGTTTAAAAATGTTTTTCTTAAGTTACTATCAACCCTGYCAGGATTAATCGCTTTACAGTATACTTAAACTGTCAAAACAGTTCCATATTTAGAGCCAGAAAGGAAATATGGACTATTAGCATCTCACAACACAGGCCAAAGCTTCAACTTACCCACAGACTTCTGGTCTACTACTGTTTTAGAACAAAAATCCAGAGTCATCTTTACCACAATTATGCTTTTGCTGTTTACAATGAATGCTGCTGTAGATTAAAAATGTAATCATTCCCATGCTGCTGCCATCTGMGAGTAACTTTTATTGCTTCTGCAAACAAGGTCTTTAAAAGTCAGGTCTCTACACTAAATAAAATATTGACAAGTAAAGAAGCAATATTGTGCCTTTTTCTTTGAACCCTCCCTGTCACGACTGCAGGAACTACTGCTGATTATAGGTGTCAGAAAATGTACTGGCTATATATGTGGCATTTAAGTTCCTCGGGCCTTGCCCTTAAACATTACCAACTATCAGAATGACCATAGAAATACCAAACTCTTGAACAAGTGAACTCTAAAATTTCTTAAAGCTTTCATCTGTTTGCATGGTTTTTGGACTGTTATTTTTGACTGTCATCCCAGCTGCTGTGTCATCTAAAATTATCTCAGTTAACACAAAGAGATATCTTTTATCATCAATAAAAACAGAACAAGGACAGGAGTCTGAAAGAGTGACAGGGCGATTACATGGTTTAGCTGCTCACCTGGGCTGGCTGCTGCAGGTCTAAGCACATTTCCACTCCAAAGGAATCAACAGGCATTCTCTCTGCAYGGCCACCTCCAAGCTCCTCACTGCTGTCACTACTGTAAGATCTTGAAAGTTTTTCTTACTGCCTAAATATCTGTATAAGAGCAAATTTTAAACTATTCTACATCATAAAAGACAACCTGGCGTAAAGGTGAAGCATCTTTCCACTTCTAAGTGGACCTTCTTTTAACTCTCATCTGAATTGCTGGCAACAGGAGAATGCCAGGAAAACAAATTGGGCCATAAATTGGGCCATTCACCTCCCTTCAGTCCACTCACTGTGCAGGTTATCTGCATGCTGGTTTGGGGTACAATAGCTGGGGTACAAACACTCACACTATCAGGTCACCTTCCATGTTTATTACTCCTGGATTGCAGTTTTCYTGCTTGAATGAAATTCAGAAAATGGAAGAATAGTTTGGATTGGAAGGGACSTTAAAAATCATYCAGTTCCAGCCCTGTTCCATGGGCAGRAACACCTTCCACTASACCAGGTTGTTCAGAGCCCCATTCAACCTAGCCTTGGACACTTCCAGGGATGGAGCAGCCACAGCTTCTCTGGACAACCTGTGCCAGGGCCTCACCACTCTCATATTTAAAAATTTCATCCTTGTATTTAATTACCCTCAACCTGGACAGAGCAGCTCCAAGTAAGCTCCACTGGACTCAGGTGAYACTCACAAAGGCTAGTGTGGCTATTCCCATAAGACTCATCTTTGTGTCCTCCTTTGCATCTGGAAATAGCTCACAGATATGTTGAGGCAGTCTAGAGCTCCTTCACATTCAGCAAACTCAGCTGAGGGGAACTTGTTTGTCCTCCAGGGAGAGCAGTGGTGGGGCATCACCAGCACATGGACTGCTGCCTGCAGCTCATGGACATGTCCCCAAATCCCAGCTGGAGTGAAGGCAGCACCTGCCCCTCAGCAGAGCAGCCCARCCCAGGGTAAAAGCACCTACAGATCAGACCTGCAGGTCTTCTGCAGGTGGATGGCAGCAGATCTCACGTCCAATCCAAGTAAGGAAAACTAGAAGGAAAATCTCCTCTCCTCACACTACCAAAATGACAGAGAAGATGTAAAGTGAGTGATATTTTTGCAGAGCAAGAAAAACCTGTATTCTGCACTCTCCCAGATCTTTGTTGACATGATGACAAATAAAAGAGAAAACCTACTGTTTCTTGTGGAAGTGAAAATATGTTTAGCAGTGTGTGCACACACAAATATTTAGGAGCAGAMAAAGCTGTGGTGATGATGAGGGACTTCCCACATCCCACCAGCAGCCCACAGCAATAATTCACTTTATTATAACATATCAGCTGGAAAGGCTGAAGAAGCTCTTAGGACCTGAGAGAAYGGCATGAAGATGTGTTAAGGTAGATTTAGGTTGGATATTATGGAAAAGTTTCTTCCCCCAGGGGGTTGGGCACTGAACAGGCTCCCCAGGGCACTGGTCACAGCACCAAGCCTGACAGAGCTCAAGAAATGTTTGGACAATGCTCTCAGGCACAGGGTGGGATTCCTGGGGCTGTCCTGTGCAGGGCCAGGACCTGGACTCAATGATCCATGGACTCTATGATCCCTTCCAACTCAGGATATTCTAAGATTTTAAGCTACTACGCTGGGGACATTTGCCTGAGGTTGTACCAAGTTCAGGTTTATAGGCTATCTTCTATTCTAAAATAAAGCACACACATTTATTGATCGAATATGAATTAAATGCAAATGATTTAACAGCTGTAGCCTTTCCAGACCATGTACCACCATGATACAACACTGCCATAGTCGAGTTAAAGCCAATATTCCACTCACACTGGCAATTTTCCACTAACAACAAACCCAAGTCTAGTAGATGCAACATTTCAAAACGCATGTAAACTATTTAGATGAATTCTTTTTATTGACAATCCCAGGGGAATGGAGAGAAAATGATTTGTTTTACCCTCAGAGCTCAAAGCTCTCTTGGGAGGTAATTCAATTGAAATTTCACATTCAGTCTAGCCAGGCAGTGATAAACAGATGCTTAAATTAGCTGCATTACACCATAATCAAATATCTTAAGACGGGGGAAAAGTTTCCAATAAACAATGGGGGTGGAGGGAGCTTCCCAGTATTTTTAGAAGGAATGTTTTTCATACCTCTCTGAAGCTCCTGCAGCAGCCCCACTCCTACAGCCACAGAGGCATCTGACAATGAGGGGAATAAACACACAAACACAAACTCAAACACAACTGGCATTTCCCTGAGATCTCAGGCAGATTAGGCGATCTGCACCCCCAGCACTTCCTTTACCTACTACATTCAGACAATTTCTAGTCTGATGTCCTGCTACACAGCTCTATCCCTTCTCCAGCTTTACAAAAATGTTGCTCCTGCTTTCATTTAAACAAGTTGTTGTGTAAAACACCCTCACACAAGGGAGGCAGAAGAAGTAACCAGACTTGTGTTGCCATTCAGCATTTGTTGCTCAGATCCAAACCCTCCCTACAGCCCAAATGACACCGATTATCTCCATCCCCCACTCCCAGCACCTGAGCCACTTCCTCTCCTTCTTGGTCCTTCTCTACCCAGCTAAGCAAAAAGGCAGCAAGAAGCAAAAATAGAGTCTTGTTCCTGCTGCAGCTGCTTGGAAGGAGAAATTTCTCMAAAAATAACTGAATGCTTTATCCACGCAGGAGGGATCACCTGGTTATTTCTCAGAAGTCCCTGGAAGGGCATGAATGGTGGTGTCACCATCCCTGGAGGTGTTTAAGAAAGACTGGACATGGCACTCAGTGCTGTGGTCTGATTGATAAGGTGGTGTTTGGTCATAGGTTGGATTCCATGATCTCAGAGGTCTTTTCCAGCCTCAATGATTGTGTGATTCTGTAAATGGTCCATAAAAAAATTAAAAATACAAGCCATGTACAATTCTCCAAATTTCCAGATTCAAGAAGCTAAGGAAAATAACAGAGGGAAAAAGAAAAAAAAAAGCACATATAAGGATTTTTCTAAATTTTCCACTTTTTTTTTTTTTTAAAGAAAAGGGGTATTTTGCATTTCTCTCTAGACTTTATGTGCAGGTCTGTGAAAATGCATGAGAGATGCTGGCTGTCAGTGCACTTCCCAGTTCTCATAGTAATCAACGTAATGTGCTTTAAGCACATCCAGAAGTTTCAATAATCAAGATAAACAAAATAATCAAGGTATTTCAATAATCAAGATGTAATCCCTGAAGAGTTTTCAGCTATGGGGTTTGGTGCTCGCTCAATGTTGCTGCAGACCCACAGCCACCCCTTAGCATACAAAACAAACAAAATGCCCTGAAACAGAGGGTCAGGTTAGCAGAGGTCAGGCTTCCAAACATTGTGTTTTAGCGGTTATTGTTCAATTTCTTTTGAAATTCACTGCCACTTTACCTCATCAGTAAGTGTTCCTCAGCCTGCCCTGCCAGAGAAAGCATTTGCCTGCTGAAAGAGGTGCACAMAGGCAGTATTAGAGGGCAAAATAAAACTTAAAATTCTAAACACCCTGTACTTCATACGGAGCAAGCTGACGAGAAAACTACAACCTGTTATACCCAAGGTTGAAATAAAAGTCATAATGATTCCTCTGGCTTAAAAAAACAACCCCATGATACCCACTGCAGGTTCAGTCTGGTTGAATCACCCTGTGCATCCTTACATAATAAAATCCAAAGTGTAAATGSCTTCTTGGATTTGTAATACTCAAAACCCGAAAGTCCTATTTCACAAAAATCTGATTTGTTTATTGATCTTCTTGTCTAAATAAGATTTAAGTAAACACAAAAACAATACTGGAGAAATTCTTAAAGAGACAATTTGTCTGTGCTCCAGGTCAGCTACCATCTAAGYTTTTCAAGCAACTTTTTTGAACCAAGGATATGTTCAGTAAATGAATGCTGTGAAAGAGMCATTTCTACAAAGACTAGATTGTATTTTAAAGTAGTGTGGAGCACCACAGTCTGAAAAATGAAGCTAAGAGCTGGCAGTTACTTAGAGAAAGCTGATTTGAACATCAAGTGAGCACCAAAAGTGTGTTTGCTGGATCAAATAAAATGTGAAATGTTGCATCAAGTTTTTTTAGCCCACGATAAAAAAAAGCTACACATTAGACACTAGCAACTCCTATTGTAAGATAAACCTGGCATGCCTAAACATCTCTCTCTTTAAATGGTATTATTTCCATCACAACAGTTCAGGAAAAGTTGTCAGGAGTGTGAAACGGGAAGGTAAAAGCTCCTTCTGCCCGGAGAAGGCAAATCCAGCGGGGKACAAATATCCCTCTTGTCTTTTGTGCCAAACACACCAGGAAGGAGCTGCTTGGAAAACTCAGCAGCAGCAGCAGCAGCATGGGGGGAGCCCCAGCCAGCAGCACAGGGAGCACCAGTTCACAGGAAAAGCTTGATAGGCTTCACAGCAGCCCTAATGCTGCAGTTCAAGTTCGCCTGACCCACAGGTTACCACCACACTGCAGGTGATGCCAGGGGCATCTCTCACTGAAACCCAATGCATCAGAGCTGTTGGTTTTTTTTTTTCTTTTTAGGGGATAGCTGAGTTTCCTACTTGTTTTTACTTATAGGGTTAAGAACGTGCAGTATTTGCAGCAGATTAAAAAGCAGCAAGCATAGAATCTCCCCTTCATGTCTTACATCTTTGCTTTCATAAACTAGTGCTAATATTTCCAAATAGAATTCATGGCTTTAAAAGCCTCCATGAATTAGAATTATGCCATGAAATCAATAATTTAAATAGAGTAATATTATAATTGATTCTGACATTCAGAGACATTTCTTAGCATTGCCACCTCTTTCCACCCTTTCACCCCAAGCAGGTTTTKCTCYGGTAATGGGCACCAGATATTTATTGTTGCCTTTGAACTTATAAATGCACARTAGCAAAATCTGCCCCCAAAGAAATAAGGGGAACACTTCCTACTAATCTGACAGAGAACAAGACTTGGTCATGGGAAGTACCATAAAAATTTCTCAAAAATACTAAAATAACACACACAACACACCCAGTGAAAGGACTGCAGAATCAGTGGCCACTTCAATTATTGTGCTCTCTCTTTATAGGAGGGTCAGGAAAAAAAATAGGTGGCTGTTACATGACAGGATAAAACAGGGCAAAAACCAGGGCAGCTAATTAGACTTGCAAGGGCAGAACTCACTGGCCACAGTTGTGACACAGGTATCTGGTTATCTTGTATGCTTACCTAAAAAAAAGGACAAAAGAAGAGCTGTATAGGTAGAGGTAAGAGAAGATAAAGATAAATTAGGCATTTAATTCCCAAAGACAACAATACAAAAATGCATCTTTAATTCCCCTCATCCCAAAAGCATACTACTAAATGCAGGAAATGTATTGCCAAAAACATCTGAAGTTCATTGAACACTTGAACACAATTTCAGATGTTTAATAAGATTAGCCAAAGCTCTAAAAAGAAGAAAATTTCTAGGTTCTTATGATTCAGCAGGCCTTAGAGAGAGAGAGAGAAGGGAAAACATTATTTTTGGGGGGGTGTAGGATACTCTACAGTTGCCTTCTAAAGGACATTTCATACTGTTCTGTATGGAATTCACCCATCACACAGAGGATAACACATCAAATCTTCTATCAGGATACGGACCCAACATTACAACACCTGGGTTTCTCCATTCTTAAAAGCAGTTACAGAGTTTTGTCAGTCCAGCTGCTGCTGACTCCTATTTTCGTTTATGTTAATCACCAAATTCTGAAGAACTTRTTAGCTTCTGACTCATCCTTTACCTCCTCCTCCAACCTTCATGTAACACACTTTCTTTAGCACTRTCTAATGATTTATCATTTTTCTGATCATCTCTCCGGAAAGCACAGAACTATCTATAATCACACACAGAAGTATAAACATTTTAATTTAGTAGCCTGTATGTACAATATTTYAAGTAGTTCAGGTCATAACACAGTACCTTCAGCAGATTATTCCTAGAGCAAAATAACCTAACAGACACATAATGTTCCCATGTTTTCCCAGAGTGAATATATAAATATTTTCTGAGTGCAGTACATTATTGGGAAATTGGACAACAGAGGCAAGAATTCAAGTAACATGTATGAGAGTATGAAGAATCTGGAGGTCTGTGTGACAAAACCATGAAAGCAAAAGAAAATGTGAAATGTAAGAAGCTCCATGCAAAGCTYCACAATTCTCCTTTGCTCTCACTTAAAAATAAAGATTATTTTGAAAACTTTGGGTTTCTGTAGTACCTGTTGTTTGTAAAATCAATTGTTTATTTAAGCAACAGCAAGCTCTAATCCTAAATCATTTATCTGCAGCCATTAGAGCATTTTCATAAACTTATTATTTACAGTTCTACTTGGTTTTTCTTAAACTTCATTTTCCAAAGCTGTGCAACATACATTTTAAATCAAGCACACTTAGTTCGTGCCAATTAAATAAAAGCAGTCCTGAAATGAATAGCTGAGCATAGAAACCCCTTTACTYCTACCATGCTATGACTGATGTAGTCACTGCTGAATAAAGAAGAAAGTTTCTCACCCCATCACATTTCTACCTTGTTTCTCCCCACTTTCTAATTTTAGTGTATCAAAGTTGTCCTGTCTATTCAAGCAATATCAACACATTCATTTTCACCAATGTATGACCCAAACAGGCACTTGAACAATTTACTTTCTACTTCTTTTACCCAAAACTGCTACCAGCACACTTTTGAAACACAGGATTAAAAACAACAGTAAAAGAGGAAAAAAAAATACAATGCAATTTATTTGTATATCCCATCCACATGACAACATACCTCCTTTGTCTAATCGACTCCGGGGGAAAAAAAAGGAGGTCAGGAGGTGAGATCTGAAGAGAGGATGGAGCTCAGTGGGACAGAGGAGAGCAGAAAGCTCCCCAGACCCAGGCAACACAAGTGAGATACTGTGGAACCACAGGAAGGGGAAAAGGAGAGACTAGAGGTCAGATCCTGGTGTTTTTGCACATCAAACTCACGCCAAGGCTGGTATTTTGCAGTACCAGTTTCAGGCTGCAATCCCAGGACACCGGAGTCGGGGCTGGGATTTGAACAAGGCATGGGGCTGTGTTAGGGGAGCCAAGCATCTCAGGGGCTGTCCGAGCCTGGCCCTAAAAGGATCCGCAGTCAGGGCACCAAAAATCGACAAGAAATCAAACAAGGACGAGAATGGAGAAAATGAAACGCTAAAGCAGTTTGGCTCTTGCTTTCTGGCCTCATAAATCCTTAGTTGCAGAAGAGAAGTCAGATGGAACAAAGCATAAATAAAGTAGGAGGTGAGTTTTAACCATTTTTCAGGGCAGGGAGAAGGAAAGCTAAACAGACTGCACCTCTCCACCCTCATTGAGATGCAAACCACACAAAGGCGAAAAACTCATCTTGATGCACTGGTAGTTACGCATGTAAATTCCAGAGCAGGGAGCAAGATAAGCCCAAAGAATGCAGCTTCTCTCACCAGAAAGATTCAGCTTTGTGTATAATGCTGTAGTCTAACTACTGTAACCATCAGGACAACTCTGTTTAATATCAATAAAGTGAGCAATGTGTTCACCTCATGCTAAATGAGCTGAAAACCCGGAGCAACCAATTCCCACAACCTAGAAACACCCATTTGTGAAACAGCATCCAACTTTGCTTTGACACAAAAACACCCTTCTTTCCACTTCAGGCTCTTCTTTCTTAACCAGAGCAGCGCGGCAGAGAGGAGTCTGAAATGAGAGCCCACCTGTGCAGCGCAACGTGAACCTCAGTCTCCTCTCCTAGTGGAAAATAAAGTTTTATTTTAGTAAGACAGGTCTGTGACGTGCCCTTGTAGGAGCCCTGTATGAGAACACTGAAAATACCACTCGGCAACATCTTTCTCTTTCCTCTGCCTCATCGTGGGCTAATTTTTTTTTTTTAAGTCATTTTGGCAGCTGCTGAACACATAAATCTGCACATTGCAGAACACTAGTTCAGTTATCTAGATGCAACATTTTTTTTTAATTTTAATCATTAACAGCAATTATGAAGCGTTGCTTTTGAAAGGCCATAATTAGGGATGACAGACAAACAGTGGATGTGGCAGGAAAAGATAGTACCAGTTCTTTGATGGTACAAAGCAAACCACCAAGGCAGCGTGATARTACTAGTTTCATTCCTTTTGGAGTTCATCAGTTGCGAGCGATTGAATTCTGCCTCGTGACTGATAAATGCATATTTTGATTTGTTTCCCCTTGAAAGCCAAGTACTCTTTTATTGGCAGGCTGATTAAAGTGGAATTAAAATGTTCTCTGAGGAAAGAGGTGAAAACTTGTCACCTTTTCTGCAATGCTCTTTTTTCCCCCCTTAGTAGATAAGGGTTTTTCAGAGTCACAGACACCGGATACTTGGGGGTAAATTAACCAAACTAGTCATGTTTTAAAAGGACAATTGTTCTATTTTTAAAGCTGTCATTTTCTGAATATTTGATTAGGGCTGCGTTACAAAAGATAACTTTTGCAAACAGTCTGCTCTCCCCCAACCCCCCCTTATTAATTTTACATTAGATTTCCACTCTGTTCCAGCACAGCCCKTGGTGACTCCCTGCTCTGTAGAGGTTTCCTTCCCACAGCGATCTCTGCAGGATTTCGGCATGGCAGAGTTCAGCTACATCAGCAAACGGGCAGCCAGAAACCTCAGGCCCTGAGCTGAAATGCAGCTAAGCTTGAAAGAAATACAAATATTTAAAGACAGTGCAGAGAACCAATAAAAAGTAGAAAAAAAATAATTCTGTAAAGCATTTACACGACATAAAGCTACTAGACTAAAATAAATGTGACCCTGGTGAATTTGCCATACCAGAAGTTTATGCTTCCYTCAATTTAAAATTTTCAAATAAAGAGACTAAGTACAAAGCCCTGGAGAGAAAAATAGTAGAAASTAATACAGTTATGAGAGCAACAGCAGCCATTGCGAGTGATATTGTTATTCTCCATCAAGGAAGCAGTAACTTTGATGAATAATCCCCTTAATGAACACCAAGATGGGGTTCTGCCTCCCTAATTAAATTAAATTAAAAGTGTCAGGTATCAAACCTCTKCGGTAAAGACGAAGCTACGCAGCAGCTTCCCAACACAGTATTATCAATCCTCATTTTGAATTTCAAAGTATTAACAATAAAAATAAGCAATCTCTGGTGCTCTGGAGACAGGAGGGGTAGGTGACAGACCTAGGAAAGATGACAAATTAATAAAAGATCCCAAAGTAAGTGGCTGTGACAAAGGTGGAAACTTTCTCCTTAACTTAGCCCTCACCATGGTTGTGTCGTGTGGCTTAAAAGATCAACTATAGAAAGCAGAGAAAGCAAAATGAGTTCAAGCAAGCCATGGAGTCTTATCAAGAAATTATCTTTACCAGATAGAAGGCAGATCTTCATTATTACTTCAGCAGGATTTTTTTGTGGGTTAATTTTCTTACTCTCTATCTGATGCAACAGAAAAATACAAAGCCTGAAGGRAAATAATCCCTATAATTTGCATTTTTAAATGCCCCTACATAAAATACATATTTAAGCAGATACATCATAATGGCTGGAATKATTAAGTTACATAAGTATTTAGAGAGATTATGAAATACTTATTGATTTAACTGCATAAATATGTACCYAGGGAAATTTATATCACAAATGAAACTGGCCAAAACCATTCTGTCAAAGCCAAAACAAAGAGAATTATCTTGTCAATAAAAATAGAAAGTAAAATTTAAAAAAAAAAACCCTATTAGTGTGCTAAAAATAGTGCAATTTTATAATCATAACAGGTAACTTGGGGACAAACCTCATAAATCCCTATACAGACACCCAAGTGAATGAAAACTAAATACTTGTTTTGATGGTGCCCTAAGAATCTGTTAGTATTTGGGAAAGGAGGGGCATAAAGCTTTACCTTGTCAAAATCATGAAGTTGTACCATTTTTTATTTTCAAAAAGYACCTAACAATATAATTACATAGGCCTTGTTATGAACAACCATTTAGGGCATCCTCATTCCACTGACAGAATCTCCCAAGCTTTAAAAATTCATTAGAATCTTGGCAATAAATATTTCCAATGTATTTTACTGTAACTGTATCGATCCTAATGCACTTGACTTATCTAGGGAGATAAAACTTATCTTGACCTTGTCGAATACAAACAGTCTGGACTAAAAACCTGCGATAGCCTCTCGTGGGGAAAACACACAGCAGATAACAGCTACAGGGATGATACAGGAGCAGAACATCAGTATTAATGTTTCAGACAAAACAGAAATTTGCCTGAATATTACCCTACCGAGCCGATGTAAGGACACACTAATAGGAAATTATACGAAAGAAGGCTGTAAAAAACAAATATGTACATTTAATTAGAGTCTTCTTGGGCACTGTATTAGTCCCCTTAGAAAATATATAACAAAGATGGTTACAACCCGCTGCATGGCWATATTACTGACTATGCTTTTTTTTGGAGGCAATCGCCTCTCTTCTTGAAAGTCAAAACCAGCTGCCTTACGCTGCCCTGAGAAGGAACCCAACCAACTTTTGCCTTTGTTATTTAAAGTTGCTGTWTCCAGCTGCAATCCCAGCGGTGGCTGCAGACAGCGGCATTGGCCTTGAGACATGAACCCTGCTGCAGGGAGGGACACTGCACTGCTATCCCTACAGATCCTACAACACCACCAGGACAGAGAGCCCACAGCAGGATCAGGATCAGGCTCCAACCCCGGGATTTTCCCTGGAAGCAAAGAGCCGTACGGACCAACACCCAATGCTTTCGTTTCAAACTCTTTGGTGCTCCTTCCCTCACTATCCGCCTGCCTTCAGCTGCCGATAACTTAATTAACATTTTCAAGTAGAGAGAAAAAAATATTCCCCGCTATTTCTAAGGCAATAGAGATTTTTGGAGAAGATGTCTTCTGCGGTTGATTTTCAAATTAATGCAAGAGTATCCTGCCAGTCGGCAGCAGAGCGTATCCCTCGATCTYTAATGCAAACTTCTCCAGGTTGTTCATGTAACTCAACCAGTTACAGACAAAGAGGCACTTTCTGAAAGAAAACTGCAATGTGTTTTTTGCAATTAATGCTCTATATATTTGCCAATTCAAGAACCAAACACATCAGACTTCCATCTTCCAAATATCTTCCCTTTACAASCAGTAAGAGCAGTCTAATGTAACGTCAGTGTTAAGTACTTCAATACCTCAGAAAATTATTTCTTTCTGACACAATGTTTTGTAGCTGGCCCTCATAAATTATAAAAAAATAGCATGTTTACAGGAATTTGGACAAGAAAACTATTTCTAGGTCACAGTAATTACTTTGCATTTGCAATTAATGAAAAATAACTATGCTTGATCGCTCCAATTAATATTTCAATATGCTAAACAGCACCAATACAGGACAAGTTATTGCAAAGATACAGAGGAAAACAAACTAAAGAAAAAAAAATCTGCCAAATAAAATCAATAGGTTTCACACAGAACTAAATGTGTTCCATATATATTTTTGACAAACTGCAAGTAGTGACAATTCAAAAATACTATAAYACACACTCAGATACAAATGTAAAATTATTGTGGTGCATTAACTCAGCTCCTTCCTGAGCCACGAGCAGGAATTTTACAAGTTTCCTATTTACTTTGAGCAACTAAATGAAAGTAACTCCATAGTTTTCTATTTCTACCTTTAAATATTGCTTAGCTTTGGGAGATAGCCATAAAACTTTCTACCTTTTGACAGGCAACAGTATTTTGCATTGACTGAAGGCAAACAGAGACAAAAATAATACTATCCACAGCAGTGGCACAAAGAATAAGGCTCCATTGCTAATTATACAGGGAACTGAATTTAATTACATGGAGAACATTAAACACTTTCCAAACAGGAAAAAAAAAATSGAGAAAAGCTGGAGATGAGCCTTTCAAGTGCCTTTAATGCTCCAACAGTGCCCTCTGCCGAGGCTCCCAAATAGTGCTGGATTAGTTCTCCAGCACCAAACACTGCACACAACCAGGSATCGCTAGTTTGGGATTGTTTCTGCCCAAAATTAAGCACCTCACAAAATCCAGTTAAGCAAACTTTTGGCAGGATGAGTATGCCATATATCCAGCACAGCGCTGCATTTAGTGTGCATTCTGCAATGAGATGGCAACTCATAGTTTTAAAGACTGTTGTAGTTCAAAGACATCCAAAAAGCAACATCGTAATCGCTTCTGTCTCACTCACAAGATCCATCTAACARGGATATTCCCAAAGATGAATCTGTTTAGGATCCCGGACTAATGCATTGCTGTTCTCAAGATTCAACTTAGTTTGCTTTTGCGTTCTGACAGATACAATTGGGTGATACCAGAAACACCTTTGAAAGCAAATAGGCTCCAAAATAATCTAAATCAAAWAAAAAAAAAAAAAATTAAAACCTGTTTCATAATTAAATACATATTGGTATGAATTTTTTTGGACAGTAGCTATAGCCTAAAATACTGCTGAAAACAGAACAGTAAACTAAATGCCATTCTAAACACCGATGGAATCCAGTCGGACAATGTGTTTCAAAACTCCAGTTTCAGGCAGCCAAGTGGAACAGGGAAAGGGGAAACAGAAACAGGAGGAAAAGGATCTGAGCCCGAATGAAAAGTATAACACAGAAATTTCTGACAGCTCCTTTACCGTTCCTTTTTTCTAAAGAAAACACAGTCGTTTTTTTCTTAAGTCACCCCTTGGCTGTCCTACCTTAATCCAGAAGAATAAAAAGAGCAAAGATCTATTTGTTTCCATTTAATGTGTTTTCTTTTTCCTTGACTGAATTTTTAGAATTCCCACTAATACAAATGAGCCTAATTTTGGAAGTCTGAGCCTTGCCTTTTCCCCAAATTCACAAGTTATTCAATAGCTCGAATTATTAACTGGCAAATAATTTATCACCTGAAAAAAACTACAGCCACAAGCTCCTAGATATTTCAGATTAGATTGCAGCCATAGAATTTAGATAATTTTACGGTGCAGGAAGCAGACAATGCCAAAATGGCCATGAATTGTAYAAGCCCGATTCATACCAGCAGCTCCCAGAAACTCGGCTCCTCTGAACAGCAGTCTCTGTTCTCWCTGAGTGCTCAGAGAAGTAAGGAGCAAACAGACTCACATCTTCCTACCTCAGCAATACCTTTTATAAAACTGGGGAGAATCTTCCTACTTTCATTTTAAAATTAGAAATTCAAAAATCTCCCCTGTTCTTGAGGAATCTTAAACATTCGTGGTTTCAAGTGACAGGGAGTGATCAGTGTAAAAACCAAATGTAGGCAGGCAATTCTGAGGTGAGTTTTTTTTTTGCACACACTCCAGATCACAGCAACTTTTCCACCACCTCACAAAAACCCCCGGGAAGTGGGGGTTTTTCAGACCCTAATCTAGCTGGTGACGCTGGAGAACGGGAGCAGGATGCTTGCTCAGCCATTGATAMGGATGCCGATTTCCACAACCTTTATCGAAATGGCAGCTCAAAATCAGGCTGCTAAAACTGGGAGCAAACAGCTGGGGTTGAGAGTATCTAAATGTGCTGGTAATTTCAAAGAAATAGGTGAGTTCTTAGCAATCCCAACAGCCTTWTTATTTATTACACACTGTGACAAACCCTGGGCTTTCTCCATCCAGCTCTGCCTCTGTTTGGCCTCTGTTTTATGTCAGCAAAGCTGGAATATTTTGCTTAACTGTGTTGAAAAATTAGTTGCTTAAACACAGTAGTATAGAAAAGACTGAGATCAAAAGCATGCCTATTTCAGGAATTAGGCTCTTCTCCTCACACACCACTTCAGCTGCAAATCTGTGCTGTGAGCCTAATTTTTATAAAWCTCTCATTCCCCTCAAGAGAGACCACTGCAAAGATGTAGCAGGTAAACCTCCACTCACTTCATATATTTAAATATATATAAGAATATACACTTAATATAAATATACACTTATATATCAGTATATATACTTACAGTAATACACACCAAAGGTTAAATGGAGGTGATAAAATTACTTCAAGCCACATCAGTGCAGTAACAACAATAAAAAGCACATAGTAATAATGCAATATCAAGCATATGTAATATTACCCTAAGTTCAAGCTAGACAAAAACATTTAATAACTTGCTTACTCAAAATACAATGCAAATGAGGGCAGATTTACTGCTGCTGTTGGATCCTAAAGGTCCATTTTCTGCCTGTTTAAATCTGCAGCCTTAAAGCAATATCCTGCTCGTAGGTGGCTTGGTTTTGGCTTTCTAAAAGGAATGTTAATTTTGCAGGACAGTTGTACAATCTACAATCTCAATGCATTGCCTTCCAGTTGTTTTAGACAGGTAGTGCCAGGAGTGATTAACTGCATCAACTTATTTCTTTTCATTCCCCAAAGGGAGACTTTTAAATTCACTGTGTATTTCTAAGAAAATCCAACATGTGATTAACAGAATTTCTCCAGCATAAACTCATCTCCTTGTCAACAAAACTTCAGAGATGATTGCACAATCTTCTGAATAATCACAATAATGAAGACAGTTCAGGGTGCAAAATACAGAGATGCCACAGGCAACAAAGGCAAAAATTATTTTCTTCTTCTAAGTGTTAAATTGGGAATTTTTTAAGAAGTAATGTGGTAGCTAAAAGTGGTAAGATCTATCCACCTTTTGTCCCTACAGAGACTTTAAACAGGTTAATATAATCAAAAGAGCAAACAAATAATCAACCAGCAAACAAATAATTAATTTCCTGCAGATCTATCTGTACACTAATCTGAAAATCCAGATTTTCAAGAATTCTCAATTCAGATGCCACAGAAGGACACATCAGCCACCCAAATTAATTTGCCACTTGTAGTTTAGGCACTGAGAGTTTCCTAGAGTTTCCCCATATCTTTAAAATCCATCTCAGAAGACACGAGGCTCTCAGCTCCCTCCCTTCATCAATACCTGCTGCCAGTGAATTACAGTAAGGAGAAAAGGAATTCTGGAGTTACCAGAGGGGAGGAAAGGGGAAGCAGAGTGAGACGGGAGTGCCTGACATGCCCAAATKATCAATGCTGCCTGAACTAACTTGAAGTTATTTGAAAATGAAAGTCATTTGTAGAATGAGAGAGCACATTTCAAGCACTTTTTTTTTTTTTGCTTTTCCCCCCAACAAGTTTTTTTTTTTTTTAATTGGGGGAAAAAAATGAAACCATGTTTTACTCAGAAGCAATGTGTCCCCAGGTTCCTATGGAAAGGCAAATGTGCAGATGTCAAAGCAAGCTAAAATTGAACTCACCTTCCCCTGAGTGCCCCATACACTCAGCTGCACCTATGGCACAGATTTCACAGCACACAAAAGGCACTTTACAAAGTAGCTTTCCMCAAATCACAAAAATCCTGGCTTCTACACTAAAAGTGGCTTTTTTAGCATTTACTCAGGATATTAAGCTCTCTGCTAAGTGAAAATGAGAGCRAATTCCTTAATTTCTGTGAGTAAACTATCCTGATTTACAGCCAGTCGACAATTGCTGGGAAGTACATTGTAGCTTTTGGGACTAATATTTATTTTGATGGTGAATTCAGGCTTAAATATGAAAAGCAAGTTTTTTTTCAGGAGTAAATTTATGGTTTTACCATAGATTCATGCATTGCATCAAACTAACTTCTTAGTTACATTTTTTACAACATGAAAATCAGTGACAGAGTATTAGATTTGATCTTCCAGAAACACTTTTGTACATTCAGTAAAGGAATTTAAGRAACACCTTCCACAAGAGTGTATCACTAACAAGCACTAGAAGGAGAACTTTTTACCCACAGACTTCTCCTGTAAAAGATAATGAAGCCAGCACATTTAAACTTTGGTCAGTAAGGGAAACAAAGTCTTTTCTATGCATTTAATTTTAGCCCAAAGTCTCTCAGTTGGGTGATTAAAAATTATTGAATTGCACTGAAATTTCACCTCTCCTCCCTCCAAAAAAAAAAAAATCAGCCTAAAACAGCACACCTAATAAAAAGGAACTAGAACAGCTTATTATTTTCAAATTAAATTGTTAGCCAAACTCAGGAAACAATGTAACTACAAAAAGGCTCACTTTGGAGTATAAATAACTTGCATATATAGGTAGAAAACTCTAGCCAAATAATGATGGCTGTCAAATAAATCCAAACTGCATCATTCTTATACGAAAGATTTCTAAAAGATTCAGAAAAAAATATGGAAGTYGAGAAAACAGAGAAGAATCATCACAAATATTAAAAAGTAACTGGAGATAAATGAGACTGTGAGAACTTTGTTAAGAGGCACTTACAGGGAACATTTTGCCTTTTTGGTACCTTAATACTGTATTTGTTGTTTTAAATTTGCACACAGAAGTAACAAATGTTGTTAACAACAGTCTGTTCATCAGACCAAACTACTCTCAGCACTGCAAATGCAGTGAGAACAGCAAAAAAAGATGCTCAGGAAAATCATGAGCACCAGGGGTGAAATCAGCCTTTGAAGGCTACATCCAGCTTTTTGCATTTTTACTATCTGAGCCTCAGAAAGTTCGTGTAGGCTCTGACTGAGGTGATTAAACAGGCTGCTCCACTGGCAAAGTCATAGCATTTTTCTTCCCTTTTACCCATCTGCACAAAAATTTGTTTATAAAAATGAAGCCAGCTGCTCATTAAAAAAAAAAAAAAAAAAAAAGCCATCAAATCTATCTTCTGCATTAACTTTTTATTTCCAGTAAAAATGAACCTTTAAGCATTTTCAGGCATTCTTCCTTGTTAGTTCTTGTATCTTCAATATCTCACATCAGGCTTTACTAAGGAAACTGATGAATCTTACTGAAAGGATAACAGATATGTAAGCCAAGATAAGCATGTTATATAGGGGAAAATAATAGGATATAATAGTAAATCTATTATTTGATTTTTTAAAAATGCAGTTAGCACTGATGTAACGGTGCCAACACCCATGTTAAAACTTTTTTCATATTAAGGAAATAAAAACATTCAAATTTCTCAGACCTGGGCCACAGCAGCCATTGAGTTTGGATATAAAACCAATCAGACAAATTAACAGCCRAAGRYTCCTGCACTGTCCAGCTCTGCAAGRAAAACYYTTTTGYCTTTTGAGACAAGCACAAACTAGGGAGGTAAAATAAATTCTAATGAAAGTAAGACTAAAAATAATTTTCTTTTTATTCTTTAGYAAGAACTTCTGCGAAAAATATTTCCATGTTAAGGGCAGCCATGAGTTACAGCCATAAGCAGCTGGTCCGAAGTACAAATCCAGGGCAAACTTCCCCAACAGCAAATAGGGCTGGAAATATAAACTACAAACACTTAGAGCCTTTTGTCTTTCCCTKCACTTTAAGTGGACTTTTTTGAATTTCTTCARTAGTTTCCCTTTTYAGCTGCTTCTGATCACTTAATAATMCCTTTACATTTYTGYAATAAAACTTGTAGAGAAGAAAAGCTTTTCCAGTGATGTAAAACCATAATATTTTATTTTTGTTTCACCTTTTATTCACTTTCAGTAGCCTCAGGTTTTAACCATCACTATTAAATTTTYGAATTATGAACAACCAGTTGGTATGACGTGTGTATCCCAAACCCAAGAAATTTGTACATAGCAGGAAACAGTAACACTAAAACAAAGAGCATCTGGATCATTTTGTCTTTCTGTTTGAGACAATTAATGTCTCAAACTATTGTGCAGTCTCCACCAGGAGTTCACTAATTACTAAACCTACTTGTTATTACRTGTATCTAATTACTACTATCAGTAAGTCCAGAATACAGACACACTTCAAAAGAATGACCCTAACAACTACCACTTCTACCCACAACAGAATTAGGATGCTTTAAGAAAAAAAAAAAAAACACTACAAGATTAGACAAGAAAAAAAAGATAACTTGATCAATTTTCAGATTCTTCTGAAAGAACTACAAAAATARTAGATAACTAGAAATCATAATAGAAGCTTTAAAGTTTGACGTCTGACAGTATCATAAAATCTTACTTGAAAAGTCTTGGACAAAAAATTAAACATGCTGAAAGAATGCAGGCAAGTGGTAATGAACAAGTGGGGAGAGCTAGCTAGGGAGGAACTGAAAGAATATAATTTAGGCATGGATTTATTGTGGGATATTCCAAAAACTAGGGTGATCCCACTGAATGGAACTTRTCAGAAAGTGTCACACTGCAAACGTGGCACAAACATTCACAGAAAATAACAGCTCAGAAAGAGATGCATAAATAAACTATTCTGCTTAGAACAATATAAGAAATCTTGGCATGCAGGAAAAATATGTTTAGTGTATTTCAAGAAACTTACTAATTAGGAATAGGAATTATGGAATATTTAGGAGTGGGAACTACGGGTACGAAATTCTGGCAGAGAAAAGGCAGAGCACATTTGACCGTAGCATTTAGGTCAGCCGATATTAGAAAATCCACAATAGAGCATGGAAACAACATAGAACTGTTTGTCAAAACCAGGTTCTACTGCCAGCTGGGAAAATGGYACACAAATTTGAAGGGGCTTAGGAAAATACAAAATTCCAGAATGCTGGAAAGATGAACGTTAGGGAAAAAAAAAAAATAAAACATGCCAGTTTTGCAAAGTAATACATGAAATGGGGCAAAGAACATGAGGTCTGAAAAAACTTGGGTTAATAGAGAAAATAAAACTCACTGAGCACCAACAGTATTTAGTCTTTTAGTCCCTTTCAGTAACATCACAGGCACATATATACAGGCTCYCTCTGCATTAGGAGTAAAGCACATTTAACAGAAAGGCTGTGAGATCATATCTGATTGCTCTACTAAATCTATTTCATCTCCCCGAACGGTTCAACTCTACCAAATTACACAGTGACATGACAGTGAAGGCTATGATGCTATTTCCACTTTAAATTATGCCTCAAACATTTGTAYTTCTCAGAGGRAAAAACCCAAACACAACTGCATCTATTAGAAATACAATGAAYTCCACTTAGAAGCTCAATTCCTATGAGAAAGTTACCGTAAAACTTAAGCTATTCAAGTTCACAAAATATTTCCTTCCACATTCCTTTTTATATTAGCAAAATGCAGCTAAAATATCAAGACTGATTTAAATCAACATTTATTGAATTTGTTATTGTGCATAATAACAAGACCTTTTGTTGAATGTGAAGAAGCTTTTAAAAATAGCAGAACTTGCAGCTGTCTGAAAATTACRTAGCCAATAGCCTCAAGTCATAACTTCTCTCAACTTGAGGCTTGGAACGATGCTGTAAAATTTTTGCACGTGTGGTATCTGAAGGGAGAAGAGTGATAGAGACCTTTTGGGCTCTTACACTTTGGGATTTTCTAGCTCATATAAAGCTCACCACACACTCAAGTTGGAAATTCTTCCGAAAACAGAGTGCAACCTACGCCTTTCTGCACTGATTTGTAAAATATTACTGTGAAAACACTGATGTTAAAACTCAGTGCATAAGTCTGAATCAGTATGATTATTGAATTTGCATTAAGCAGAAAATGAGATATGATAACCAGGGTGAGAAACCACAGCTGTATTTTTGGAAAACACCTGATCTCATCTGACTGAGTTTTAAGAGGGAAGAGGAAAATATATAATCTTCCACGAAATCTAAAAGATCAATGAAGAGAAAAATTAGTGGAACATGGATTTTCTGTACAAGTGGCTCATTAACAGACTCTATTACTAAACAAATACCTTGTTTTGCAGGGAGAAAGGACATCTGCAAAACAATTTCAACTGAGTGGTGTCCATGTATCTCAAATCCTTGCTCAGCTAGCAGTTGGGCACTCCACTGGACTGGCATGTATTCTGCTTTACACACGGGATTCCTGCTCTTCCTTAGGTGATCCAGACAGGAAAATTGAGCAAAAAATGTGGATGCAGCCTCCAAATAAYGAAGTCGAAGCAGATATCCCTACATGCACTACTCTAAAAAGTTTGTGGGAAAAACTTGGCTYTTTCCAAGGCATTATCTGTAACCCAGGATCACCATGTCCTTGGCACCCCAAAGTGATTAGAGTGCAACTGGGGACAGAGCGTGGTCCTGTGCTCTTCCCAGAGCTGCAACAGGAGGGGCACTGACACTGCCGTGATGGCTCTGGTTCAATTCACCAGTGTAAATTAATATTTTAGTTATTTTTCTTTCCCCTCAAACTCTAGCACCCGCTACAGCTCTTTTGTGGCTCTACTGTGGTGTCTCCCCTTTTTCCTCCTCCCAAGGACTGCCAGGAGCAAACCTCTGGACCTCATGCTCCAAATTGTGCCAGGTGTATCACACACCAAGCTCTTGTCCTTCACTGGAGATTACTGCARAGGAACTACTAACACAACCTCCAAAAGATACACCACGAGTGTAGTTATCTGATCTCCACTGCTCAGATCGTCCTGAAACATTTAATTTTCCTTGCATGTGCTCATCTGGCTCCTCTCGGCTTCCCTCCTGAAGTTTCCATTCTGAGAGCCTGTGTGTGATGTGCAAGCAATACCTCCCTCTGCATATGTGCTCCTTTGTTTTCTTTCCGAGTGCTAGTAAGCAATTTCAAGTAAACTTAGAAATGAACACATTTAATTAGTTTTAATTAAAATGCATTAAACATTACTAATCTTTTGGTGATGCAAATGTTAAAAAATGGTTAATAATTTATTAATTGCATATATATAATAATAATTTAAAATATTCCACCTGGGTCATGCATTTTATAGCCACATAACACATGGGAATATAAAATAYCACATGGACTCAGATTAGGGAAGATCTAGATTTTTCATCTGTTTTATTTCCTTTGCCATTTATAACCAAATTATGATGTTGTTACTTAAAGAACACATATTTTGCTATAAATGAGACATGCACATAAAAGGCATAATAAAAACTGGAGAGAAATTACYTGGGTTTTGTAGAATAAAATTTGCAGTTTTGATACAGCACCATGAAGGCAGGTGTGATATAGCTCAATATAGAGAGCTAACATTAAAGAAATATAAATCCTTGATAAGYATAGCAATAACATGTTGTCAAAAGTGGGGGGRAAATGYTGAAAATCTTTATTTATATTTCTAWTTTTCCTTMCRTTACATCAGRAGGTGTGATGACAGGAYAGCTCAGGTGCCTCACTCTGCAGCAGGAGGCAATGAGGCTGAGCATTGCTCTGGATTTTTGCCAAATGTCATTCTTTGTCGACTCCACAGTAATTAGGAATCAGTCTCTTTGCATGAGGAAGCAAGACTTCTTGCATACTGTTTCTAACAGAAATCAGATTGCCTTAGATATGTTCATGTACCATGTGCAGGTACCGTGTACCTCTGACCAGGAGAGGTTCCAGGCTTAACAAAGCTTTGGCTCATTAAAATGACAAGGTTACAGCTTCCCTTTTGCTACAGAAAGGAATGACCGACCCTTCACAGAGCGAATGGCACTAATGCAGCTGTTCAAAAAGTAACCCTGACCTTTGTGGGATGCTGCGACACCAAATGCGGGGAAGGAAACAAAGTCACCTAATTCTGGAGAATAGTGTTTAGATGTTACCTGATCACTGCAGCGTTCTCTCCTGTTAAAGTGATACTAAGTAGACATGACTTATTGCCCGGATCTCTCCCTCCGGAGCTCACTTCTTCCCTCATCTCACCTGTCCTTTCAGAAAAGATTATCTGGGAAAGCCAAACTTACACCAATTAAGGCAGCAAAGAAACTGCAAAACTGGACATGGAGAGGCTGCAGTAACTCTGAGGAGTCTGAGCTACAGTCAGCCTGAGACAAGCAAAAGCGAGCAGGTTTTTAATCCACATCTAAGCTTTTGCTCAGAAAACCAGCATCTAGAGTCTTCCCCTTGAGGTACTACCAGTACATTTCATCTCTTCCAAATAACATTAAAAGGTAATAACAGCTTAATGCAAAGATGTGCTGCACTAAGAAACAGATCCAAGACAATGTGGCTGTAGCAGAAAGCTCCTCTGCCACTTAACAATAGAGAGTGAGAACATTTTCATTTATTTTCACTTGAAAAGAAAGTCAGAGTCCTGTGACTGCATTGATAGGAACGATGTACACACACTTCTTTGCCTTGAACTAAGGAAAAAGGAGCTGGTTCTTTCAGATGGAATGGCAGTGCATAGAAGTCTTCAGCTCTGCCTCCCTTTGCTCCCGATAAAAGCTTGGAGCAATGAACTCTCAGGAGATTAGCGCACACACGCCAGCTCCAAAAACTTTAGGCAGCATACATGTTCCTTTGAGTCTTGTACATGTGTTGTGTATAATGTGCTCTTTTTGATATTAAAAAGTTGCTAAGTTGTTCTCAAGCTGGAAAGGGTTTTCCATTTAGATAAGGCCAAAGCTATTGCACAGCACAAGCACATGTGGAACACTGGAGCCTGAGAGMAGCACAAGCGTTGGCCGTTCCACCAGGGAATGATAAGAACGAGGCCATTTTATACAAATCCTACTGCAAGTTGTTTAACCCAAACATTTCTTCAGGTGGCACTGCCAGCATCACCTTCCCACATCCCACACCTTTCTTTCACAGGAGATTGTAACCAGTTGTCCTGTCCCTCTGCTTGGCTCCTTGCATTTAATCAYTCTAGAAGTCTACAATCTTTTCTATACACTGACTGCTAAAAATACCACATGGATATTACTCTCTATATTATGCATAGAATCAGCCCTCACATACATGAGAAAGGAAGAAAATTATTCAGATTTTAAAAAAATAACATTTCTATTGATCTTATTTTCTCCACTGCGTTAGCAGCACCTTTTGGATCATGGTTCTCTTTTCTGCAAACACAGATTTGATACCAGGATGGGCTGCACTCCCTGTCCTGAAAGAGCATAATTACCTTGCACTTATTTATCGTCACTCACACACACAGGTCTAACACCAAGCTAGAAAACACACATGCACTGCTGGATTTACTCTGAAAAAAATKAACATATGCTTGCTGGATACTTTCAGTGAATGGGACCAGCCTAAACACAGCATCAGTTCAATTGTTGCTGAAAACACTGGAATTGTGGTGAGAGGACGTGGTGGCTACTCAGCACAGAACAGCACCGAGCAGCTTCTCCTCCATGAATTTGAAACTGCTAGGGGCATTTAGGTTGGCAGAACTCTATAACCCTACTGGAACCAYGCCAGAAGGGTTCACATGCTGCTCTTGAAAAGTGAGCCACCGAGGCTTTAATCACCGCAAGTGGCAAGGACTTAATTTTTCATCTCATTTGAAATATGCCAGGCTCGACAGCAGACTGAGCCTCTTATACAATGCCATCTACTAATCAACACTACATTGTCTGGGATGTCTCCTGTTAGGAGTCCTGCAGCAGCCTTGCTTGGCTTTCCTGTGACCTAGGAATATCTTAGCCCACCATGGCAGGACACAGGACACATCCCATTCACAGGACATATGGATCATCTGACACTGAAAARTTCAACCTCCAATTTCATCTGACATTCTTCACTTCCCACACCAGCGGGAGTGTTGTGCCTTTGGCCAGGGAACAGGGCTAGATTTTAGGATCAAGGCTCCTGGCATGCCATCTGTGTGACACTCCAGGGCATCGAGGAGATGTGATGGGAGCTCATCTCAACAGAGATGGCCCAAACACACCTGCAAAGAGATCAGCTCAGTGAGCTCACATCAGAAAGAATATCTGTGTCAAGGAAAAATTCCTTAAATACATGGGCTCCTTGTAAAACTGAGGTTTACACTTTTCTTCAAACACTGAGGTTTTGAAGAAAGTCAGCGTTTCAGCCTGAAACGCTGGAAATTTTAAACAGATATTATGCATAAACTGTACTCTGTGAAAATCAGCTCATCTAAGCAAACTTTGTTGTTTGCAACATCAGCATGAAGATACTTATCACTTTTTAATTCACATTAAACTTACTTTCCCAGGAGTCCTAAAAAAAATACTGAATTGTGTCAATAAACACAATATTGTGATAAACCCTTCACATGCATTCAATTTGTAAATGCAACTGAACTATATAGCAACACCATGACCATAAAATTCCACCTTGTTTTTTCAGCTCATCACAATGAATGTGATTTAGTATCATGATTTTAAGGGCTCTGGGAAAAAAAAAAAAAGTGAAAGTCTGATGCTACAGGAGGATAAACACATTGCTAAATGTCACCAAAATCCAAATACATTTTCACTTGTAATTTTAAAGCTTCTTAAAATCCCCCCACAAAATAACCCAAGTCAAGTTCCCTGTCCAAGGATATGTGATTTTAACTGTACCTTTTACCCTAAAACACCCCAAAGAATATATGTTTTGATCACATTGAAAATATTTATTTGTAGAATATTTTATACACACTTCAATAAAAGGTACCTGAATGTAAATTTTGCTGATGTGAACATGTAAAACCGGTAAAACATAAAACAGAACTGTATGGTAAAAATCCATCCATTTTCTTTAAAACAGTAAAAGAAACTACTTATTTCTCAAAGATTACAGATGARCTATCACCTCCAGCAGTATTGTGATTTAAAATACTCAGAACAGAGAGAAAGCCTCTTGAGTGGCTACGTTAAAAAGTTTCCCATGCAAAACCAAACGCATCCTTGTTTCATATTTAATTTGCAACAGGATCCCCAGCAGCTGAGCTGTGAGAGCTCTCCTGGCTGGTGCCTTGCTGCCTGCTGAGACGGGCTCCACACGAAGGGAGCACACAATTGAAGCCTAAATCCTCAGAGCTATACCTCAGCTCCCTTTAAAGTTAATCTGAACACACTGGACTCCAAAGGAAATGAAAAGTGAGTTTCTCTCCCTTCCTATGGCACCGGGACTTCCTGTGTTTTAGTGATTGGTCAAGAACTATTATTTCCTCCATGCTATTCCCAATTGTGACTGTCAGACRTAATTAGCGTTGTCTGCACACAAGCGCAAAGTATTTGTTTAAATAAGCCTGGAACAAAAGTCTCACATGCACAGAAACCTGGAGAAACATGGAGAAACTCAGAGAATATTAAGATTCAAATATGCTGTGCCTGAATGAACATGCTGCTCTAAATATTTAGAGATGCAAAGTTCATTTRCTGAGATGAATATCCATAAAAATCTATGCAAGATAAGGGGTATTAAAATTATTTGCTCTCCAGTTCAGGATGGATTATTTGGCCAATCTGTTAAGCTGTACCTCTCAGACACCCAGAATCAGTACCATCCTCCTCCCCTCAGGGAAGAGAGCTCATAACGTTTGAAGAAAAGTATGCTCCATCCCAACCGTAGGAATACACATGAAACACAGAGTCTTCCTTTAACGCAACTCTCTGGAATGGGAAAGCAGCAGACATCAACAGTGCAAATGCAGAGGGCAAACAAGTTCACCAAAGAAAATAAATTAAGCAGAATGTTGCAGATTGTAAAGTGGCCAGAATAAAGGCCATTTAAGTTGTTATCGACCCCTTTCAAACACACACACACGCAGAGCTGAACTTCAGTTTATCTCTCCATATAAAATACCACCCTTGGCAGCGTGGCGTCATCGCTTATAACCATCATTGAAAGGTTAATCTCAAACCAAGTCAGAGAAATTTGTGACTTACTCTGTTACCACCTGAAGACCCACTGTTTTCCAGCCTTGGGCTAAGTACAAGCCAGATCCAGCCCTGYTCAAGTTCAACACTGCTCCTCAAAAACACAGGTATGCTATGGTAGGCTTTGCTTAACCGACCCAAACAATACGCATTTATACACAACATGTACACAGGGTTACATTTTACCCAGTCATGCTGTTCAAAGAAACAGAATCCAAACTAGAGAATCAGAGAAAAATACCATCTTGTCAAGCCATCAGAAAACCATTAATGTCTCTAATGAGTGCAATTACAAAAATTGAAGATTCCGAAAAAACACAATTAAAGATGAACTCTAATTATCAGAGCATCTGGCTACATGAACCTGGGTCATGTCTCCAAATGCAYTCACATTTGAACTCCCCCTATCCAACCAATTTTACATTTCTCAGAGTCTTGCAGAATTAAGTGGAACTGCCTACACACAAAAATGAGTTATCCCTTCCTAATGACTTACCCAGTCTCYAGCATTCCCTTTAGCTGAGAGCTGGAGAAAACAGGAGCATGCATCAAAGGTGAAGACTGGAAGGAGATGATCTCTTAAGGTCCCTTCCAACCCTAAGTCTAAGAAGACACTGAAGTCAAGAGCTGTTAAAGTGCTTATCTGTGTGTGGCAAAAGACAAATAATTCAAATGAGCTTTCTTATTCATAATTTTAAAAATYAGAAGGCAGAATTCCTTGGTCTTAACCCAGACTGCACCACATACAGAAGCTTACAGTGAGTCATTCCCCTGATTAATTCAGGAGAGATACGGGGTCCCGGAATCCACTCGTGATCTTTGTCTAGACAATGTTTTTTTCTGATGCTGAGATCAAGGTTAGRCTTAGCTACACTTAAAAATGTGCACATAAACACCAAGCAGTATCTATTCCCAAATAGCTCCAAGCATGGATATTTCTCACAGGAGGTAAGAAACATTTCAGACACTTCAGAGGTGTTTAATTGAGAAAAGTTTTCTCTGCAAGTAACACTTCTCTGGGCAGTTGTTACTCCGAACAACCACCTAGAGGGCCAGTTCCTTAATTCCAAGTGTGAACCATTCCCTGTRTCCATGTAAATGCCACAGCTGCTCATAAGCAGCAGGAGGATGATAGCATTGCTTAAGGCCACATATCTCAAAATCAGACACATGTACAAGGTCTTAACCAACATGATCTATTTCTATGTCCTTCCCCAAGAATTCTCTTAAAACAGAACAAAATTAAGGCTTGTTTGGGCTGCGAGACATTTCTCCATGTTTCGCACAAATTCCTGTGCAGGGAGCTAACAATCAAACTCGTGGCTTTGTTCCCAGTAGCTAAAATGATTTTTATTTAAGTGCCAGGAATTTTTAGCTATCACTAACATTTCCATTAAGTTAAAGAATCCTTAGTGGCAGAAGTCAGAGAAAGAAAGGAAAGCATTTGATTAAAGTAAAATAGGAAAAGCTCCCGCATGAAGTGAAAACACTGAAAAACAATAAAGTTATGAGGTCAGCCCTTAAAATAGCCCTTAAAACAGTTGTGCTGCTCTTTTTTTTTCCTGCTTAAAGAATCAGCCAGACTTTCCATTTCCCACTCTCTCCCACCAAGTCTCCCGAAATACTCAGAGCAGTGAGGCTTGAGAACAGTGACATCCATCTATCAGACGATAACCTAATTTGAAACTTATGCTTTCAAAGGCACAAAGGTGTCTGATGATCCAGCTGAAATAAAATCCTCGAGCATAGCTGCAGTAGACAGTGCAGGAAGCAACACAGGCACTAAACAAAGTCACATATTGTCAGAAAAGGGAAAAAACTGATCTGACGTGACGAGTCAAGACAAGTGACAAAAGTTTTGCTGAAAAAGGATCAGTAGGAAATTAAAATCATGACAGCATTTCTGTTCAAAATACACAAGACAATAGAATCCTTTTATCACAAAGTCCCATTTTCTCCTCCAGTTTTATTCTAACCAAAATTGCAATTTGCACATCACAATGCAGTGAAAGGATCCATGACTTTCATTCCCATTCCATGTAAATAATTTACTGCAAAAGGCTGGCTTTTATCAGTCAACTTCTGCGTTTTGCTGTTCTTATTTTTRAATCCTTAAGAATCACTAACAACTTGTAAGTTATCTAAACAGGTCTGAAAAACAGAAAAATCTTTGTGAGAAGGTTTTAAAAGGATGATATCCCCCTTGAAGTCAAGTTAGCTTCATTTCAATTGCTATATGCAGCACATAAAACTAGATAGCTTAAGAAGCTAAAACAATAAATTTTCACACTGCTGAATTTTTATASTTAGTTTTACTAACTCCTTGCTATTACTTGTAAAAAAAATGGAGGCARCATCYTTACAAAATTTATTTTCTGATTTGYTTCTTCATATATAGCCAGGTTCCACCTGGTTTATTTATTTTGAAGGATACAACACTAAAAAGACCCCAACAAACAAAACCATGAAAATTCATCAGAAGCCTCTCCTACAATTCARAATAAACATTTTTAATGGTTTTCCTTCATTCCCCACTTCCAGCTGCCATTAAGTTTCTTAAAAAATAGCAAGGGTTTTGGTTTTTTTTTCCCAAAGACATGAATTATTAGGTACTAGTCTCCTAGACAATATAAAATAGTGCATGTCTCTGTCTCCACAGTCTGTGGATCCCAGCCRCATGATTTAGTTCCTGCCACAGATAAAGTTTTACTGTGGCACTTATTACATTGATTTTTTTTTTCTCCAAGTGCTGCAAATTAAAGAAGCTCTCCAGTGAAAGTCTATTTAACTCCACATTTAAAAAAGAAGCCAAACTTCATTAAATCCTTTCTTGCAGGATTTCACTGGAAATTATGCTTTCGATTATGATACAACTTCTTAAGAAAAGGTAAAGACACAGTTGYCCTCCCAATTACAGCTTTATCAGCACGCCTTCCAGAAAAGTTATTTTTCTGTCTAATGGCAAGATTTAAACCAGGCACATTTTCWGTACACTTTTTTTTGTTCCTGTCTCATATTTTYTTTTTTCYTTTGAAACCTGCCTCTCCTATTGGCTCTTTCCCAATGCCTTTCTTCTGGCTGCATCTCAAGCTTGGCTGCTTTTCTCATTTTGTCTGTTTTTCCTGTTGCTCCTTCCTTGCTGGGCTGCCGCAGATGTGAGGGTCCCTCCTCACAAAAGCAAYCAGAGTCTGACTCTCAGCACACTGCACACCCAGCTAAAGGATGCCTGTGAGTATCAGCAACCAGGCACGGTGAGCAGCCAGGAGCAAAATCTTCACAGTCTGCCAGGGTTTTAAAACTTCAAACTGCTTGACTACRCAGTACCTGTTTGTCAAGGAGTGGTGGTTTCCTAACCAACTATACTGGAAAAGCTCTGTTGAAAAGATCATTGCTGCTTTAAAATCCTCAGTGCATCTGCTAGAATGAGGGAGAGTTAGTCTCGGGGGTTAAACTAGATCTGGGGAAAAGCAGAAAGGTTCCAAAATGTTAATATCAAGAGCTGTGCTACCAAAAAGGTGAAGTGAATATCCCAGGGTCCCTTTTAAAGCCCATCTCATGCTGATTTACAAAGAGGGATTGGTTTTGTTTAACCTTAGTGGAAACCAGAGATTGAAATCATTCTGGTCTGAGATCCACAACTTGCAACATTCTGCCCTGGACCCCGGCCACAGAAAGCACTGCCAGACCAAAGGGGCAGTCACAATTTTAATGTTCTGATCTGTTACCCAAAGGAGCTTGACACTGATGCTTTTTGTCACCCTGATGCTTAATGCTTTATAAAATTAAAATTCTAGCACTGTTATAACCTAGACACAAAAATGTGTTCTTTTGAATAGCACCTTGCTTCACTACCACCCTCAATCCTCATCAATTCCAATGAGATTTGCAGCAGCTACAACTGGATGGAAAAAAAAATAGAGATGTGCTGTGATGRTGTGTAATTTGACAGCTGGGTTTCCACACTGCAAGGTGGCTGGAAGCATCAGGTTTTGGTAGGTAACAGGTCCTAACATCACATCAGCAGCAAAGAGGAGAAAAGGCAGGACTATAAGAAGATCAGCAATTTTATGCTTTGATCTGACAGGGAAATAAAATACTCTGACAGAAAAGGTTACAAATAAATCTGAATTTGTAAACTGTGCCAAGAACTTGCCCTGACTCAATGATCAGAAACACAATGCCAGTGCTTGAGCACATGTTACCAGGAAAGAAAGACAACAAAATTTAATGCCGAGTAAAAATCACATTTGTTCCCACACTGTTTTTAAGGGAAAGAGATTGAGCGTCCCTCACATCCTGCKGATGTGCCCCAGCAGAATTACAGTGTAAGAGAGGAATAAGGGTCTAATGCAAATACCACAGACTATGAGCAGTATTGCACACACAAAACCAATGWGTTTTCTTCAGTTTTCTCGATATCAAAACAGGGATGGACTGTCTGTGACTTCAAAAATCACAAAAAGAGAGCAGTTGACATATAGTGGTTATTATAAAAAAAAATTATTATTTTTCAAAATGAGGTGATAACAAGAGGCAGCAAGCACAGCTAAAAATTAATTCCAGAAAGCTTAAAAATAAGGATACTATGGCACATGGAAGATTCACACCTCACTTTTCTTTGTTTTAATCATGGAGAAAGGTTCTTACAGCATCAGGACTCGGGCCTCTCAACATTATCACAAAATGTATTAGTGATTATTATTAGCTGTGAAGAAGTATCTGGGCTTTCTCAGCTGGCCTAGTTTCAGCACAYACTGTTTTGCTTCAAATGCAATCAACAAATTCTGTGAAGTTGATTTATTATTGCAAAATGTATGTTCTCTTGCATTAAAGCACGAGAAATAAAGCATGACCATCATGTTTTGTAACTAATTTATTTTTTTCTCCTTTTTTAATCTGTCTTACAAGTTTACCATGACATTTTAGTGACAACAGTGCTAAACTAACTCAGAAACAAAAAGGAGACTAATTAAAAATAGGCAGACAGCGAACATCATGATACATTGGCATAAAATTATCCCTTCAGTGTCCTTTGTAAAAATACTGCTAAAAACCTAACATTTTCCATGGCAATACTGAGTCAGATTGTTTTATAATATGTAGAATTATATATGCAGATCCTCACAGCTCAAGCTGTGGTTAAAGCTTGCACTTCATATTTAAGGCAAGAAAACATTTTCTGCTTTCTTGGAACAACACTTGTATCACTGAAGTGAACTGACACAAATTATAGATCTTGAAAACTTATTTGTCTTCCTCCCTTTTYCCCCACAACTTCAGGAGTCACTCAGAGCTCTTTCATAATTTCTAACTACCGAGTAGAAATGAAGGCTGCAAGGGCTTTCTGCTCTTATGGATTCTCTGGCAATGATAACTAACACATCTCTCAAGTTGCTGGGCAGTCTCTAAATAGTCTGAACTATCACCACTTCTAGAGTAAGGGGAAATAAGAAGTTGGTTACATGTGGAGAACTAAAGGTCTTTTGGGAAGGAGGTTAGCAACACCTACTGGTCATGGCGCAGACTGAACACTGCTTTGGTTTAGTTTTTAAACCAACAATACTAAAAAAAGAGCTTTTTCTTACCAAAAGTCATGGCTATGTTATTGCCAAAATATATCAGCACTCATAATTTCTGACCCCAAACAGTAAAAAAATACTCATAACTGAGCTGAGCTCTAGGCTTGGATATAAAATGGGACATAGTAAGTCCTGCTGACAGTTCCTTAAAGTCACTGARAGATTTACATTACACACCCAAGTGTGCACAAGCCTTCCTCCACTACTAATTATTGCCTACCCAAAGAAACTCAAATGTTATATATTGCACAATCTGAGCAGCCTCAAGATTTTTTTCTACACTATAAAAATTGKAAAGTATTTAAATGGCTTCTTCAATTCTTCAATATTTTTACAACGCAGTCCTTTAATCTACAAAACTAAACTTTTCTTCCAAATTTTACTTGCAATTGCACAGAACAAAACATATACAGCAGTTTTGTGATCTACCTCATCCCTTTCAAAAACAAACCACAGAGCGCAAACACTGTTTACAGAAAATACTTAATTCAAAATTAAAATGTCCTCAACTGTAAATATTTTAAATCAACTATAACAAATCTGCATTCCACAAATGTATTTAATTCTCTCTTTAAATTTCCATTTAAAAAATATTTTATTCATTTTTTTCAAGTTGTGTGTGTCTATAGGTCCTCTGATACACTACCCTTAGGCATCAGAAGTTTTCCTGGTTCTCATCCAAGTTTGGAAATAATATCTTCTTGCTTCAGGTGTTAAAAGGATTCATACATTATTTATAAGGACTGCTAAAATCTAACTCCTGCATCTAACTTGCAAGAGAAAGAGTATAAAAAGTTACATATAAAAAAAAAAGAAAAAGCACAACTGTCCCCATTTCAATTTTTAGCCTCTCTTTGTATATCGTGTATTGTCAGGCTGAGTCTGTAACACTGATCTCTTCTTCCCATGCTCAGATATTTGTCTGCAGCTGCTTTGAGTCTTTCTGGATTTTACTTTTTGTGCATATTTTAAAGTGTGATTTTGCAAGKAAAAAAGCCCCAAAACAACTGCAACATTGCTGGGCAACTTGTTAGACTTCAAAGATGCYGGATTTCTCTGACAGAATGGTGCTGTTTGCCTCCTGAAAAATCAGGCTAAAGAAAGTAGAATAGGGGAGCTAAAATCCCTATTCACTTCTCAAAGCCTTCTTCCTCTGTACTCTTCTTTTATATATGCAGTCTACATATATGATATTTACATTTTGTTTGTCTCMTCTTCCTGGTTTGAGAGAGTTCATTGTTAGATTATTAAAACAGCTCTTTTAACAAACTTCACAAGGGTGAAACTTTACGATCGCCGTCCCAATTTTAGAAAGTATTTCTGTTTTGAACATTTCCTGAGTTATATTAAGGCAAGCAACACTGAAATGCAATTGATCTATAAAATACAACTAAAGGAAACCAGAAATTACAGTCTACAGAGCCTCAGAAATACTCACCARGAAGAGTAAGTCCTCACCTTGTTACTGGAACGAGCATATTTATTCTGAACACATTAAACCCACCACCTGACAGCCCCTGCACCTCAGATACCTGCTCCTGACCACAACTGGTTTAACTGTAGCACACAGCAACTGCATCCTTTAGCTGAATGTGATGTAAGAAAGCCTGAACATACATTTCCTACAGTTTGCTAAATCACTGGAACAGTGCCCCATGCCACATTTGCAGCAGCACTGCAATGGACTCCTTTGCCCAACAAGGTGATGTCGTTTATGTTCGTCCTTACATTGGGCAGAGTTTTCACACCTATTTCAACGTGAGGACATTAAAACCTTAGTCCTTAGAAAAGAACAATATGCACAATAGAGCATGATATCCCTTCTGCCCCCAGAAAATTCTAAATTAAGTATCTTGTGCAGCTTGTACCTRTTCATTACACTCTTTTGGAAAATTAAGTTCTTCTCTCTGGGATTTTTATACCCATAAGCTTATATATATATTCATTTCTACACAAAGTACAGTTGTCTGCAGTTCACTATTCAAATGGAAAGTCAGACTAGGTCATGTTTCTTAAAGGCTGATCTTATTAGCAATCGAGTCTCATATAGCTCAAAAATAGAGAAAACAATTTTGCTTTTTCCACTGCCACAGTTAAAATTCTCAGGTTAATTGCACCTCACAGGACTTTTATAGCTGGTTTCACTGTTTCCTCAACCTTTGCCTCTGTGCAACAAGAAGGGGAAGGAGCAGGTGGAAAAGTGATGATGAAACCTCAATCAGTGTTAGCAAAGAGAATTAAATGCAAGTACAATGCCTCTAAATAACTCCCATATTTTGAAGCTKAATTTGTTTTAATTGGAAAATGAGGTTTTTCTATTTGTTTGRTTTGGGGGGTTTTGATGAAATCTGTGCCAGTCTCACCTTTACCAAATTACAGAAGCTCTACAGRATGAATAAGGGGGAGGTTAACACATAAAAGGTAATGCAATGCCTTCATTTCTACTGTCATCTGAAAACTTAAAATTTACAATGCATTATAGAAACATGGGTTAACATGGTGAAATTTTGGTATGAGTTAATCTGGAAGGAATGTAAAAACAGTGGAAAACAAACTTGCCACAGCACTGCTACCTGTTTTGCAACCCTGCTTGGGTAACACCCCATGGGTCCTCCCCGAGCCACAGGATAGCACAGTTGACCTGCTGGGGGATGCCCACAAATACCCAAACACAMCAAAACTGAAAGCAAAGGATTAATTTCGCACCTTCTTGAGAGGAGACAATAGGTGGCAGGTAATCTGGGATGTACTCCTTCCTCTCTTCTGCATCCTTACTTCCCGGYTGGGGGAACTGTAGGACATTGTTCTTGCTGACGGGGAACGAAGGGATTTGATGTGCAAAAGTGACAGGTTCAATATTGTGTATATAATCTTCCAGCTCATGYAGGTTAACCCCCATAAGCTTGAAGGCATCGCCTACGTCATCCAAAATTGGATCTGTGCGGCCATCTGGAACCAAAAAAAACAGAACAATATTTTTGCAAAAATCCAGGTTAAAAAAAAATTTACCTGAAGATGCTTTGAGATGACGGTCCCCCAGCTCATCACCTGTAAGAGACATGGATTACCACCTCACAGTTCTACCAGGTTTACTTTCAAAAGGGTTTTGTTTTGAGCCATCACTTTGTTCCAAATCATACCATTAAAGAACTGCACTCTGGGAAGCAAATCAAGCTAAACTGAGTGGGAAGCAACAGGCAGCTTTACCTGACAAATTGATACCACACAACCCCAGATGCAGAAAGTGCCTCTTTAGCAGTATGGAACAGATGAAACATTATTTGCCAACCTAGAAGAGGAACAATCTCATTTTTTTGAACTGATTGTAGTTAACAAAGAGAAAAAAAAAGTCTCTTGATAAAAAAAAAACAAAAAAAAAACCAACTTCATAAAGTATCTTTCCACCAGATAAACTCTATAAGCTTCATAAACTACAAATCATTTCACCTGCTGGTTACCTACCCAATAAAAGAGAGGAATATTAAGTAGTGGTCTGATGAAGAGAGAATATTTTATACTAAACTTCAGTTGCTGATTTCCTGGGGTGCAACTACAAGTTTGATTCTACAGCAAAAGTCTTACTTTCTTCACAAAAAGCACAGTGAAACCTCACTGGCAAGGCAGTCAGGATCTTTATTRGTATGATTTTCTCCAAGAAAACAGTACAACAGAGGATGTACTTTGTGCTACACAATTAATTTGGCTCAAAGCTTTAAACAATACATGCAGAAGTCCTCCAAGTACCTGTTTCCCTGACCTGACAGAGGAAAATCCCTCAAAAGGCCTCTGGAGGGAGAAATGGACACATGGTTTTGGCAGCCAAGGCATCACTTTGAGTCTCTCCCTGATTTTTCATAACAACAATAACCAAAAAACAACGCTGTAAACCCCAAACATGATTTTTAATTCAATAAAATGATATACTGAATTATTACAATTCTGTAGAATTGGCTTATGAAGATATTACATCCCTATATGATGATAAGCTGTGATTTACTTTAAAAAGTAATTACAGAAAAGCAGCCCGTGCTTATTGAAGGAACACAATGGCTATTGTGGAGCCCTGGCTCCAGAGAACGGGGGGATGCTCTTTTGTTTGTCCTTTAACCTAATCTCTTCTTGGTTTATCTTGAAGCTGAGGCAGCTGAGCGGGCTGGTTCTCACATCACTGCATGAATTCCACCCCCCAGCCAACTCACGCCTGCAGGTACATTTAGAAAATGAGAATTTTGTTCTAAAATTTCCCTTCTTAAGTCTTGYGGTGAAGATAAGGATAATACTCAGATTATAGGGTTGATTCTCAGCTCTCTAACACTGGCCTCTTGTGTGACTCGGGGCAAGTCTCACTTGTGTTTTAATTCTTTCCACAGCTAAAAGGGAGATCAGACCAAGTTATTGCCAATTTTACTCTCCTGTATTTGGAATGTGAACTCTGCAGGGTGAGAATTACCCCGGACTTTGTGTAATACCTGGCACAAGTGYAATAGCAGTTTCCTCTGCAAATTCCAGACTTGCATCCACATAATTACATGAGAACATCACCACTCCAGAGTAGTTATGAGATCCTTATAGTTATTGGAGGGGAAAAAAAGCATGTTTTATGCTTAAAAAAATTAAACTCCTATAACTGACACTGCAAAGAAATTTTATGTTGTTGCTTTTACTTGCCCTTCAGGCTATGAAGTACCTGTGAACTCACTGAAGCATTTTCTAAGGTGTCAAGACTTAACAGGTACAAGTTTGACAGAGAGGTGAAAAGAAAAACTCGGGGGAAACTTTTCAGAGGTCTTTTCCTAGATCCATATGTGATCTTTTTAACCTCCAGAAAAGTGTGCTGACATGATCAGCAAGTGATAAATGCTAAAAAGGAATTCTTTCTACAAGTGCTTTTTAAGAACACGTGGCTGAGAAGCAGCTACTAACTGAAGCATGGAAATATTTAACAACTGTACCAAAAAACAATTATGTATGTTAGAAAGTGGGTTCAAAAGGTGACCAAAAAAACCCCAAAGAAGATTCAATCTTCCCACAGCTTTGACATCTGTCTCCAAAAAGACAATGCCAAATCATAAGATTGATCGAAAGCTAAAATCCTGCAACTGTCAGAGGGATGAAAGYATGGAACAGTTAACCCTTCTTTTCAAGAGAGTGCCCTCATTGATAAAAGTGTTTGAAAAAAGTTTCAGGTCTGTATTCATATTTGTACTTAAAATCAAACCAGTTATCAACTGGAAATATACACAGCACAAAAAAAATGCATTAAATGTAATTCCAGTTTATTCATCAAATGAAGACTTTACACTTTTATTTCAACAGTTTATCATTTCTCTTCTCTCTCTGGCTCAATTAAAAAAAAGATCAGTAAAATAGTAGAATCCAGACACATGAAAGGGAATGCTGACAAACATGTAACACACTCTCTCCTGGTGTTTCATTTAGTCTTTGGCTTTCTTCTGCAAGTAAATGATGCCAAGAAAAAGGTTTAATCTGTGCATACTGAACTTATCTCATTATTCTTCAGATATCTGTGCTATCCTCAGCTTAAAAATTCAGATGCWGAAGCCTCCCAGTGAAATAATTAATCCAATGTCACACAGCAAGTCAGTGCCAGATCACAAACACTTCAGAGCTTTGGTTTCCAGTCTCTTGCTGTTCTTTATACCACAAAGAATTATTCACTTTAAAATACTCTCGTTGTTCAGGACTGGGAAGAGATGGAAGGTGGTGGAACAGTTCATCCAGCAAGTTACAACTCTCCTCCTTATAAGTCATGAACAGCTAACTAGACAAATACCTTTTTCATAAGCTTTTAAGGTGCACTGTCTCCCTGAATGGGAATTGTGCTCCAAAACTGGTAGAGCTGTGGTGGCAGCACAGCTAAATTAAGAGTATTTASCCTCAAAACAGCTCAACAGAAACCTGTGGGAATGGCCATGCAGCTATGATACTCTGAGCTTCCCAGCGCATGAGAACAAGCACTGCATACAAAAATGCAACTCAAAAAAGTACTGCACTGAAATGATGGGCAAAGAGAAYCCAGGCAGAGCAAAGAATTTGGGCAGAAAGCTGTCCAGCCCTCAGCCCCACTGCTCAGCATCACCTGCAGATGAACCAACCTGCCCCCAATGAAAAACAAATCAAACAGAACAAGGATGGTGCACTACAAAYCCTCTACAAACAAGGGTCTGGGTTGTGGGGAAAAGGGAATTTTTAGAAGCTCCTAAAGCCTAGTTGTTTTTGCAAGAGTCACAAGAACTTCTCCAGCAAACAAGCTGGCCAGTATTCATRTCATCTGAAGGCATTGTGAGGGTGTGTGTGGGAATTAGGGAACTGTCTTACTTTCCTTAAATTCAGCCTCAGGAACAGCTGAATTTCCTTTTGTCAAACTCACCCCAATCACCTCCTCGTTCCTKGCCCAAAGTTTGTATGAGTCACTGAAAATTTAACAGACGAGTTAGTACAAAATAGAAGAGCTTTTAGTTTCATGCCAGATTTCTTAAAGGAAGCAACTACAATTCTTTAACAAATATAGTGAGAAAAATTAATGAGTCACCACCCATGCATCGTGTGCATGTGTTATAAATAGCTCAGCATTCCCCCTCATGGCTGCTATAAAAGAGATTTTTTTCCTAAATTTTATTTTAACCAGCAAATTATTAGGTATAGCTCCTTGGTAATTTAATTACAGGCTCTATCATAGATTCCTTGTACTCCACATCACACAAAGCTATGCCAGGATAACTGTTTCAAGTAGACAACACTGCTTCCATCCAGTAAAGTTATAAGCATGCACAGTAAGTTATTTAATAAGTATAGATGCCTTAAATTGACTTAAGTGGGGAACAAAAGCTCCTATTAATGYAGTTACCAGTCAGGCAAAAGCATCTTCTTGCTAGTGGTGCTCAGTCTGCTCCTCCTCCCAGCAACCTCATAAATTTCAAGCAAAAAACCCATTCCGTCCTTCTTTATTAGTAGCCAGCAAGTGAATTAGCTTAAAAACATYTTAACACTTCAGGTTATCAGGATACAAAAATATACACTTGTAACAAATGTCATTGGCCCAGGATAGATTCTTGTTACAAAGTCATTCCACACTAGGAGTGGGATTTGCTAGTTTAAACTGATCATCAAAATCCAATCTTTTGATAGAAATGACTATTGCATAGCGATAAAAATGAAATAACTAAAAAAACCCCTAAAAATAAAAAAAAAAGGAGACAAATTTGAAATTATAATGAAATAAAAAACAGCTGATGCCAAGTCAATTCTCTCCTCTATGGTAATTACCAATAGTGGTCTGGTGTTTGCATTCTCCAGATTTGCTTTAATGAAGTTGAGCTTTCCTCTATAGGAGACTGCAGACATGGGAGAAGATTTGGAGCCAGTTCTGCCTTGGAAAATATTTTGCAAAATCAGCAATTTTTCATTCCAATCATAATACTCTGCTCACCAGATCAGAACTTTTCATAAAAATGCAGTTGCATTAATAATCAGTTTCAATACAGTCATTAATATTATGTATATTTTATATTATATAGGTATGTATGTATGTATGTATGTATGTATAATTAGTATTTAGCCCGGCAACAAGCAGGGATTTGAAGTCAATGATCCATATGGGTCCCTTTCAATTTGAGACATTCTATATTTCTATGTTTGCATAAAAATAATCTTCAAAAAAGCAGTTAAACARTATGAAACTAAAGACCAACTTCTAAACTTTATTTCCTAGCTGTCAGCAAATTTCAGGAGGAAAAAATAAAATCACAATATATCCAAGCATATGACAAAAAGTGAAAATTGAAGGAAAGCAAAGGAAAATCCACCTCTAGATTTAAAAAGTTAATTATCCAGTTTATTAGATTTCTAGTCTTAGTAGCAGATCATCTAAATTTATCCTGTTGAAATGTGCCCAGATGCCTGCAGTGATAGAAGTTAAGTACCTTGTATCGGGCTGGTTTTTAGAGCAATGTAACAAAAATGAGACTTTGAGGGGCATGAACCACAACTCCCCTCCTCATCCCTCCCATGAACTGCACCACCCACATAAATACACTGGAAACTGAACTCCCTCACTGGATGTGCTGAGGTAAAATGTTACATATTCTGCATGTTTATAAGCCACCATCCCACTGCGAAGATATATAGCTAAATTCAAGGGGAAAAAAAAAGCAAATTCTGATTTGTCCTCACAGGAAAGCTCCCCAGCATAAAAAAAAACCCACGGGAAACAGGAGTACAAAGCAAAGTGACACCTAACARGGAGCTTTTCCCTTTTCACCTCTGCTTAAAACAAACAACAACAATGCACAACTCTGCTCTCARAAACCACACCACATCAGTGTGTTCTGTAGCAATACCTTAATTACATATTCCAACACTGGTTTTCAAATAATCAATTTAAATTTTAGGATAAAACAGCACACAGCATATTGCAYAGTGTTCCTCTGACAAGCTTTCCACAAATTTGAGCAGCGTAATAAGGCGTACTTTAAGAGGAAAACCCTGATTTTCTCCCTGTAAGTTCAGCCTCTCCTCCACCCCCAGCACAGCATTCAGAAGCATTTCACGGCATCAAACACATCTCAAACCCGCTTTGCAAATCCTTTTGCCTTCTCTTTGCAGCCACAGAAGCTCCCATCAACYACAGTGACTGCAAATGCAAAGAAACAACAGCAGAAAAGTAATGAAAATCTTGAATGTAGCTCTCCTAATGGGATGTAACAGCTGGAACAAAGATCTAACCCAGCTGGGAGAGCCATCATTTTCTTCTAAAAGTGAGAGAACACGTGAGCAGCAATGACAGGCTTTTCACAGCGATACCACAGTGTCTCAACTACGTCAGAATAAATCCATTCAGTTTGGAACACAAAGATTATGTCCCTCAGCTGACAGCCCTGCTAACTCAAACCCCACTGGTTTGACTCCGAGATAACACCCTGACAATAAAGATGCTACAATTGGAATTTAATTAATTCTACTTATGCAAAACCATGGCAGAATTCAACTCATTCATCCAGAGCTGGGTTTGCACAGTAACTTATTTTAGGAGAAAAAGGAAACAATTCTGAAATCGTAGGGAGATGTCAGCTCAGTATTAAGATGTCGTTTTACAAACCTTTTTAAAGAAAGAAATACAGGAATCRTTTTAAGAGAGGTAATAAAAAAATACCACATCACTAGCATGAAAACAGTATATTCCCCTTCTCCTCAAAAAAAAACCAACCAAAAACAACAACACACAAAAGAACATCAAACCAAAAAATCGTCATGCTTGTGGTACTTCCTTCCCCATTCATAGAGAGGAAAAATGCATTCCCCCACTTTCAGTAAGCAAAGCTAAAGCCAGAGAGGGATAACCAAGCTTTACACACTTCCAATCCTCAACACCAAAAGGAAAAAGTTTCATTTGCATCATCTGTGTATTTTCCTGCAAGCCTTACAAACACTGCAGCACAAACATCTTCCCCGATATTTGCACTAACATAACTCTATCAAAGGACAGTTCTGATCAAGCCTAGGTGAGCTCCTCTTACATCCCAGAACTCCATTCTCCCAAACCCTCTCTGTTGTCTCCTTTAATTTCTTCAAAGATAATTTCTTTTTGGATTGAGATACAAACTCCAGAGCTGCAGCAGCTGCACTTATGCTGTTGGGAGATAGAGGTTAATATTGCACAGCTCCATTTTTAGATTAACCTGCTCTCAAATTTGGGGAAAGCTTATACAAGAAAACCTATTCAACCCGAGAAATCCAGTTTGCAGCACCCAGTCCCTCCTAAGCTTGGTTACACTGGCAGCATCAGACTTGATCTCAATTATTCCTGAAATGATGGAGCAGAAGCAGGACCAGGTACACTCAGCTCATCACTTTGCCTCATGGGGGACCCCTGCAGCACTGAGAACTTCCCTTCTTCAAAGAAGAGACATGACCTTCAACAACAGCTCTTTCAGGACATGGTTGCTCCTCCCTGGCCAAGCCACTCACATTGTGCTTCCCACCTCCCCACACTCTCCAAATSCATTCAAATTCAGCACAGAAATCAACACACCCACCTTCACAATTCTTTGGATCTTGCTGCATCCAGTTCACCACCAGCTGACAGCAGCAYACCTCTGATTTTCCTCTCACCTGTGGCTGTGACACCTCATTAGCAGCTCCCACAGCCTGGACAGAAGTGCTGGCAAATGTTCCCGTTTGGTGCATTTCAGGGCTGCCACCCCTGTTACCWGTCCAGTAACCTCCCTCAGACCCCAGCACATTCTCTGAACTGGTGGCGGCTACAGTAGCYCCAAATCCACCAGTGAATCACCTACCCAGCACTCCAGACAAGCAATCAATTATCCACCCCAGCTCCAAGCCCTTCCAGACCCAACTGCTCTGACCTCTGCCCCAGGGGCCCTCCAGGAYCCTCCCCTCCACAAGTACAGGACACACGGAGCAGCAGCTGCTCACAAGGCCACAGCTCTCCAGCACACCAAAGGAAGGGGGAACATGTCCCTCTTGGCACAAGGAGGCACAAGCAGCCCTGTTTTCCCAGGCACACACAGCCTACACCCACCTCTGCAGGGTACCCTTGCTCCCCAAAGTCCCTCCACTAGGGACATTCTCCTTCATTTCCCTCCTAATACWCACAGATCCTGCAGGAGTGCTGGCAGCCCCATCTCTGCACACAAATCTCTGCCACATTACACCCTCCCTGCCCCACATGTAGGGCAGCAAAGGCCTCCACACACACAGAGACTTGTGACCCTCCAACCACACATTTCACAGTCTGAGCCTTGCTCCGCATTCCCCACATTTCCTGTTTAGACTCTCAGCGACCCTGACAACCTCCCTCTTCTCCCAGATCACCACCTCCCACCCCTTCCTGACCATCAGCACCTTTTCTGACATTCCCAGATCAAGCATATCCTTACCACCCTCTCAACCCTATGGGCAGCATTACTGACCCAGCAAGCAACTGGACATCYCATCCTCCCACATCCCATGTTCTGCAGGTACCTGCAGGACATCCAACCTCTCAGAACCTCCACTGCAGGCTCTGCAGGGGGACAGACAATCCCAAGGGTCACACAACTGCATCCCCCATCACTGCCAGACCCAGCAGTGGTACTCCCTTATCAAATACATTAACACATTCCACACTGCTGTGTGGCCCAGCCAGCAGCCCTTGGCATTGATTCCCAGGCCTCTCTTCTCCCACCTCCTGTAAACTCACCCCTCCCATGCTCCCACCCCAGCACCACCTCACCCTAAATCCAGTGGGACCCAGGGCATCCTGCCCCCCACCATCACTTCCAGCTCCTTCTGTACCACCTCAATGACAGCGCTGGCTATCCAGCCAAACCTCTCCCACTACATCCACATGAGGACATTCACACCATGTACACTAAATTATTCCCAGCCCCATCCCATCCCATCCCATCCCATCCCATCCCATCCCATCCCATCCCATCCCATCCCATCCCATCCCTTCTGCACACACATATTCCACACCTCTCATGTACAGGCCTGTCACACTCCCACACTACAGCTCCATTTCCCCCAAAAAACATGTCAGTGCATCCCTGACTTCCCACATCCCCCACACACATGTTCCCAGTCCCACAGTGCCACTGCTTCCCCCCTCTACACACACATTCCCAACCCTAAGCACTCCAGCCCCAGCAACAGGACTTCCAGACACACTGCTCCCTCCCCATGCAGGAGAGAGTCCAAACTCTGCACCCTCCATCCTCACCACTTTCCCCTGTCCCAGAACAATGAACCCTACTCACACATCTCCACCTGCAGTGGGCCCCTGGCACTGTCCCCATAGCACAAAGATGAGCTGGGACAACACAGCAGCACCATATCCTCCCATGCACACATTTGCACTCTGTAAGGGGGCTGGCTGCCCCCTCTCCCCTGCAGTTCACCTCTCTCCCCTGCAGTTCACCTCTCTCCCTGATTCAGAACAGCCCAGCCACAGGGCCAACAGCCCCCTCTCCCCGTCCTGTATTTCTGTCTCCCCTCTCTCCAGCACCCTGCACACTGTAGCCAGAGAGGGACAGCAGCTCCACATCCCCATACCCACTGCCACAGAGCCTCCTTTCCTCCAGCTGCAGCCCCACAATCCCAACTCCTTGGCCATACCCAGACCCACAATCCCAGCTCCTTGGCCATACCCAGACCCACAATCCCAGCTCCTTGGCCATACCCAGCCCCACAGCCCCACAACACTCCCTGGCACCAGGATCCCTTTACAGCAGCACCGCCCCCTGGTTTCCCTCCCCATGCTGTCAGTCCTTTGCTCTGTTCCACAGCCTGGCTCCCTTTCCCCACAGCCCCCAGCACTGGCCCATGGGCTGATCTTCCCCAAACCCAGACCTCACACCCACTACCCCAAAGACCCCAGCACTGCCCAAATCCCACCTCCCCACACTCTCCTACCCTGCTCAAATGACCACACCTCTACGACCCTCCCCTGCCAAGCACCCCCAGCTCCTGGCACTGCCTGACAGGCTCCCAGCTCCCAGCTGCCCTCCCCACGCCTCCACACTGATATCCCACAGCCTTCCCCCCCAGACCCCATCCCCAGGAACCCCAGGACTGCCCAAATCCACCTCCCTGGACCYTYCTGCCCTRTCCCCCAGAMCTCTGCTMTGCCCGAATCCCACCTCCCTGCRCCCTCCTGCCCAGTACAAATCCCAYCTCMCAGTAACCTCTTGCCCTGTMYCCCAGGCGCCAGCAYTGCCCCAAACCACTTCCTTGTGCCCTCCTGCCCTGCCCCAAATCCCACCTTCCCGTGCCCCTGCCCTGCCCCACAGTCCCTAGCTCTGTTTCCTTGGCGGGATGGCCGAAGCTGGCAGGGCTCACGGAGCTCACTCATCCCGGACCCTCCTCACGCAGGGCCACTTCCAGTGKCCTCCCAGGACAGTGTCCAGCCGCATCCCCCCCGGCCCAGCCCCAGCCCGCACTCACAGAGCTCGCAGTAGCGGTGGCAGCCCCGGCCCAGCCCCTGCAGGTACCGCTGCAGCACGTCGGTGAGCAGGTCGCAAGCCGAGACCTGCACCGAGTCCCAGCCGAGGGCCTGGCAGATCTGCGCCACCGACACCCGCAGCAGCCAGCGGGAGTAGGTCTCGCACATCCCGCCGGGGCCGGGGGGCCGCGGGAGCTCCTCACGCACCGCCCGCCACCGCCGCCATCGCCGCCGCCATCTTGGCTCCGCCCCGCCCCCGCCAGGCAGCGCCGCTCCAGCGCCGAGCGCATCGAGCGGGGCGGGGCGGGGGCGGGAAACACCGCCCGGAGCCACAGGGGCCGCGGGAACACCGATATGAGGGGAAAATGAATATTAGTGTTTGTGGAACTGGGTAACACCGATATGAGGGGATAATCAATATTGGTGCTTGTGGGACTGGGTAACACCGATATGAGGGGATAGTGAATATTGGTGTGTATGGGACCGGGTAGCACCGATAACTGGGGATAATGAATATTAGTGTTTGTGGGACAGGGAAACACAAATAACTGGGGATAATCAATATTGGTGTTTGTGGGACTGGATAACACCGATATGTGGGGATAACGAATATTGGTTTTTATGGGACCGGGTAACACCGATATGAGGGGCTAATCAATATTGGTGTGTATGGGACCGGGTAACACCGATATGAGGGGATGATCAAAATTGGTGTGTATGGGACCGGGTAACACCGATATATGGGGATAATCAATATTGGTGTTTGTGGGACTGGGTAACACCGATATCTGGGGATAATCAATATTGGTGTTTGTGGGACCGGGTAACACCGATATCTGGGGATAGTGAATATTGGTGTGTAGGGACCGGGTAACACCGATATATGGGGATAATCAATATTGGTGTTTGTGGGACCGGGTAACACCGGTATGAGGGGATAATCAATATTGGTGTTTGTGGGACCGGGTAACACCAACATCTGGGGATAATCAATATTGGTGTTTGTGGGGCTGCAGGAACACCGATATGAGGGGATAGGGAATATTGGTGTTTGTGGGACCAGGTAACACCGATATATGGGGATAATCAATATTGGTGTTTGTGGGACCGGGTAACACCGATATCTGGGGATAGTGAATATTGGTGTGTATGGGACCGGGTAACACTGATATATGGGGATAGTGAATATTGGTGTTTATGGGACCGGGTAACACCGATATGGGGATACTGAGCATTGGTGTTTGTGGGACCGAGTAACACAGATATCGGGGGATACTGAATATTGGTGTTTATAGATCTCCCCGTGCCTTAAGGGAACTTACAGGACGCACGGGGTAGGACTATTCACAAGGGCAAGTAGTGACAGGACAAGGGGGAATGGCTTCAAACACACAGTAGTTTTAGATGGGGTATTGGGAAGAAATTCTTCACAGTGAGGGTGGAGAGGCCCTGGCACRGAGAAGCTGTGGATACCCCAATCCTGGCAATATTCAAAGCCMGGCTGAATGGGGCTTGGAGCAACCTGGTGCTGGAAGGTGTCCCTGTCCATCGCAGGGGATGGAGCAAGACGACCTTTAAGGTCCAACCCAAACCATCTGTGATTCTATGATCTCTATAAATAATCTCAGTATCTTTAAATGAATATAAATATCTCAGTATATCTTGGAGACAGGTGTCAAGAGGATGGTGCCAGACCCTTTTAAGTGGTGCCCAGTGACAGGAAAAGGAGCAATGGCCACTAACTAAACCCAAACCATAAGAAGTTTAACCTCATCATGAGGAAGAATTTTCTTACATTGAGGGTGCCAGAGCACTGGAAAAGGCTGCTCAGGGAGGTTAGTTTTTTCTTTTTTTCTTTTCCATCTGGATGGAGGAGGCAGATGTAGAATGCTTGTTACACAGATATYTATGGGATCAAACATTTCTTCAGGTTGATCACACCTGCAGACATCAGGTATTCAGGATTGTGGCATTAACCATTCTGGGTGAAGACCCTTAATTAAAGAACTGGACAGCAGGTAAAGGAACATGATTCCTCCCCTCTGCTTTGCCCTCTGACCCCAGCTGGAATCCTGCATCCAGTGCTGGGGAACTCAGCACTGAAAGAACATGGAGCTACTGGAATGAGTCCAGAGGTGGTCACAAATATGCTCTGAGGACAGAAATACCTCTGCCCTGGAGACAGTTGGACTGTGGAGCCTGGAGAAAAGAACGCTCCAGGGAGAACCAAAGTGGCAGCAATGAGGAAAAAGTATTTCTGTGTGAGTTGTTTAATTGGGTAAAAAAACTCAAGTAAGGAAAGGACRGAACTACGGTGGCAAAAATGAATGAGAAAGAAAATAAACAGTAACTGAAAGGTGTAGGAGGTGCAATAAGGAGAAGCAGAGCTGTTACTCAGTGGTGACTGTAGAGATACATGAGCTACACTGTAGCTCAGTAATTGTATACAACTAATCAAAGCATGGAGGACAGAATTGGAAGTAATATAAGTCTAGTATAAGAACTTAATTAGTTCATAACTTAACATTTTGGTTTATTAGACCATTAATAATGTGTTGATCAGTCTGTGAAAAGTTGGATCAGTCACATCTCACTTCTGCAGCCTCAARTGCAGGACCTGGACCCTGAACAAAGTCCTGAAGCTCCTGGCTTGTTCAGCCCGAGGGTGGTGTCCCTCAGGGCTCCACACTGGGACCAGTATGAGCTTCTCTGGGCAACTTGTGCTAAGGCCTCACCACCCTCACAGTAAAGAATTCCTTCCCAATATCCCATCTCAGCCTGCCTTCTGTCAGTTTAAAGCCATCCCCCCTTGTCCTGTTGCTCCATGCCCTTGCCCCAAGCTCCTTYCCAGCTCTYTTGGAGCCCCTTCAGGCAATGGAAGGTGCTGGAAGGTCTCCCTGAAGCCTTCTCTTCCCCAGGATGAACAAAACTCTCAGCCTGTTTCTACAGCTCCAGTCCTCTGATATATATATTTCTATATACACTGACCACGCTATAAAGTGTCCATTCTAAATCACCTCTGTAGTGACTCACCTAATCAGATCAGTTAATTTTAAAAACTGAACATCYGGAAATAGCAGCAATACAGAATTCAAATTAAGAGATATCAGTGTTCCAACTGTGTGAAGAGGTTATTCCAGTCTCCTCCTTCAGCCCTCAATACAATATTAAGTAGCAAACCAGCACTTTCAAACACAAGGTGAAGTCAGGAAATCTTTTCTACTCTTCAAAAAAAATCCACTTACATGTTTCACATGGCAAATTAAATCAAAAATGTAGAGCAGACTTCTGAAACTTATTTTTTAAAGCATGCCCAAGCCCAACCCAGATATTTGGACACCAAAAGTATTTGCTCCACAGACAAAAGTATCTGTTTCATGGAGGTGGTTTATTGTAAGAATTTACAGATTTCTGGGGCTTTTCCGCTTCTTCACAAGATAACAGAGCAGTCTTGTTAACACAGACACAGGCAGGCTAAACCACATAWGCTCAGAAGAGCTCCTCTTCACCTGTAAGGAAATTTGACACAAATTAAAACCCTTTATTTTAAACTTCATCTTCCCCAATTTGAACATTTCATTAATAATTTTTACCACCCACCAAACTATTCATCAAATCTATTTTTTCTTACATTTTAAATTTTGAAGATGTTCATTTTRCTACAGAAACCTCTGCAGGTATGTCTTAGACATACCTGACATTTTTAACTTATTGCATTAATTCAGGGCACTATGCAAAAATTCAAACAGTAATTGCAATTTAATCCAATAATACAGAAAACAAACCCACAGAAAATTATATCTATGTGAGTTTATGCTTTGTACATGGGCATATTTTCCTTAAAATTCCTGAAAATTAAGAACTCTTTGTTCAGGCACCCAAACTAGAAATGGGCAATTTCATAGSTCTTTAGGAAGACAAGTTTCCTCCTGACCAAGACTACTGAAATCTGACTTTCTCATCTGACTTCAGATTTTCTGTGTTAATTCACTGTAAAACACAACCAAGTTTCTATTTCATAACGTTACCTCTTGGATTTGGCTGAACCGCTTTTTCCGATTAATCCCTGGTTATGGTATTATGAGAAAAAACAGAACAAGCAGGTTAGGAAGCAACTCATGCAAATTCAGGCAAAACTCTGCACGGATTTATGACCAYAAATGTATTGTGAGGAGCACAATACAGCACCAAAATAATACAAAATACATATTCCAAGCAATCTGTAAATAGACAGGATATGAATGCAAGTATTTCCATACAGAGCACAAATATTTAACTGTTACAGTAATACACATTAGCTACATGCAGTTACAAATTGTGGTCTAAGTCCACACATTTGTAACCTGCAGCACACACCAGCACTAAACTTCAGTCTCATGGAAACAAGAAAAATATTGAACTTCAAGCAAAATACACATTCCATAGTAACAGATGCTGAAAATTCCCTCCTCCTTGCMAACCCACCCTCAAACTCTCAGCTTCTCAACGCTTGATTTATCCAGAAACATTTCAGTCACCCCAGTTGCTCTACCCCACTCAACACTACTGGGCTATTTGACCAGGTAAAGTAGGAAATGTCCAGGTAAAAGGGATGGACATCCACAAAAGGCCAAAAAGGTGTGAAAATCCACAAAAGGCCAAAAAGGAGGAAAAGCCTTGCCTGTCTAGGCAAGGATGTGTGGTGACACTGAAGATCTATTTTACCAGCTTTTTAGCTTTATCTGCTCAGAAAAAAAAGCCAAACTTCGCTCTGGTTAGTAGAATTGCACAGGCTGAATTGCTTGAGAGCCATGCCATGGACTGCCTTCCCTTTGGTTTTGGGGCTACAATCCTAACCCTTCCCCATKACCCTGGCACACAAGCAGCACATGACTGCAACAGCTCTGATTGCWTGTTCATACAAATACTCACAGAGCAGCAGCACCAGAGATGATCTCAATAAGCTCCTTGGTGATGACGGCTTGACGGGTGCGGTTGAACGTCAAGGTCAACTTGTCAATCATCTCGGCTGGAAAAAAGTAAGATTGGAATTGAAACACTTAATGACTGTTCAAATACAGATAAAGAGGAGCTGTGTGGACAGAATACCCAAGTGTCTTGTAAACCACTACAAATGATCAAGAGGCTTAGTGCACCTGACATTTTTCCCCTACAGGTAGTATTACCAGTACAAAATTCAGAAACTTGAGAATTTGGCTAGAGTTGTCAGTTAAACATCTGCAGAACARCTGGCAGACTTGTAAATACCACGTATGACATGGCTTATTGTAATGTAACACAAGCACGCATCATTTGCTTTGAAATTAGATTTCACTGCCAATTAACTACATTGCTACTTCCTACTACAGCATTACACTTGCTGTAGCAAAAGGAGACAGATTTTTCTCCCTATCTTTTTTTCCTCAATTAAACACAGAAGGTATCACCTCTTTCTCCAAAGCTGGTCATCAGAGCCACAGTTCCAGGCAGTCTGACTGCACGTCATATCAGTTTCACTCAGTCACCAGTATCCTTCCAAGGAATACTTTTATATTTTCTACTTGCTTCATGACACGTGGTATTTAACTATTGTTTAAGKTTCCCCACCTTTCAATTGTGCTGCAAATTATATTTGGTAAATGAATAGGTAGAAGTTTATAAAAATTCAGGAAATCCTCAGAGCAGCCACATGAGAGGAGCATAGAGATCATTTGGCCATTACAAACCTAGTTTAGTATTTCATATTCCTTTTAAACAATCCGTTGTTTCACTACAAATCCTAGGCTTGTTKCTTGATAGCAATCCCTCTTTCCAGGGACTACAGTTCACATGTYCAGAACAGAATCCCAGTTAAAATGGCTCAAAAAAACAAGGCTCAAAATGGAATTAAGAGAGAAACCAGCTCATTTCTAATCATTTTGGAAGCAAATTACACAAAGGGAAATCAGTATTTTCCTGCTGAACTAAAAGTCCTGAGAAACACAGGGAGTCACTTACAAGCATTCTTGCTGGCGTTGTCCATGGCAGTCATCCTGGCGCTCTGCTCACTGGTGGTGGATTCTTTCAGGGAGTAGTACAGAATGTTTGCTAGTGTGAATTCCTGGTAGTTTCTCAGCACATCAGCATCGATATCATCATAGATACTTAGGCTTTCTGCAAAATGTGAAAGAGCAGGCTTAGACACACCCAAGATTTACTACTTCCAGCAAAATACAATGACATGGAGAAGACTACTTGGCTGGACTGTTTCAATACTTGAGGGAGCACACAGGGATTTTCTCCACATATTATGCATACTTTTACAGTTTCTCTGCTAGTTATAGTTTATGTAAGTATTTTATGTGTTCTAATTCAATTTAACATTAGGAAAGTCAGGTTCTGATCAAAACAAAATATATTATTACCATATTATGTTTAACCTTCTCATATAATATTGCAGAACCATTCTGGGGTATTTTTAATGGGTTGTGAAAAGTCACTCACTACTCAGATTGTTCGTGCTGAAAATATTGGAACTGACAGAGTTTACATATACTCAATTTTTGCTTGCAACAGAATTTCAAACCTGCATTAGTACAACCTTTCCTTTTATCCTCTCTGCCCCACAGCACCTTAATAAATCAGCCTTGGCCTGATCCTGGCCAAGACAAAACCATCTGTTAAACTTATAATACAAGCACCATAATAAAATGTTTTAATACCATGTTCCAAATACTATTCCTGTGATTTTTCACTGCATGTAACTGGTGGTTTCCAGCTCCCTACTTACCAGAGCCAGCCACAGTTTCAAAGGAAAAGATTGGTTTTTCATCSGTCTTGTAGGAGATGACAGACCTGTACAAAAAGAGCGAAACAGGCTCTTCACTTCAATTAACTCTAAATTGAATGCTTAAAAYCAAATTGGAATAGACAATTTCTGGCCTTCTAATGCCACAAATTTCTCTGACAATCCTGATGAAAAATGACCTTGGATACCATGTGGATATAATGAGGTACTGACTGTAAATATAACCGCATTCACTATACACAAGTTGAAAGGGAATTCYAGTAACAGCTACTAGAAAAAACAGCCCAAAATTTCTTCACACACAATAAAAATCAAGAATTAAAGGGACCATTCCAAGTTACAGTCAGTTTTCATATCACTTCATCAGGCTAATATGCTCTTTTGAAGCATTCTGTYAAGTATTTTTCCAGTGAAGTTTCCGTTTAACCTTACCTGAACCGATTGTAGATGACAGAGCCTTGATCAAATTCAAACCCAGAGTTTAACAGCTCTAAAGCAATGACTGAAGCATCGCCAAAGCTCGGAGGTCTCCGTCCCACCTCTTTGAATGTCAGCAGGAAATAGTTGCCATGTGTCCTGCAACAACAACAAACCTGTGTTAGAACCAAGTGGGTGCTCTGAAGTACAATGAGGCAGCAAGAATCACTAGGAGTACCATAACTTAGGAGTGTTCAGAACTAAATATTTTATTGAATTATGGTCTAAGAGAAATTTTGCCTTTCTTCAGTTAAATTACGATAGYTTCACAATACACACACTTGTAACAGCTCCAGTTGACAGCTTTCAAACTTTTATTTCAAGAATATAACACTGCTGTGCAGCAGTTTCCCAAACTGTGTGTGATTAAAACCACTTTAAGGATATTTGCACTTTTTTTTTTTACAGGAACTTGAATTTAGCCCAGTTCCTTTAAATGCAATTTCCTGCCAATGCCACACAATCTTCTAAGTAGTTTTGAAATTTCTACCACAGAAAACAAACAAAACTCCAAACTAAACTCTTTTGGGGTGTGAGTTTTGGGCCCCATSCCTCTTACCTTTGAAGCAGGCCTCTGATCTTGTCACCTACTCCAACCACCATAACCTCTTTCCCTGCATTTGAGAGGTTGGTAATCTCATTCTTCATGGTTTTAGCAATGGATGTATGGATAGCACCACACAGGCCTCGGTCAGAGGACACACCAATAAGGAGGTGCTTCTTCTTGTCCTCAGGTGGCTTTATTTCTGCTTTCTCATAGAGAGCTGACAAAAAAAATGGTTAAATTTTACAAGGGTGCCAAGAAGCAAATGTCACAAAAACCACCCCAGAATTTTTTCATCTGAAATCAGTTCTAAAGAAGCTCCAGATCTCAGCCAAATTAATTTTATCTCCTCACAATTGTTCCAAGTTTGCACACAATCAGACCAGATGTGAGTAAGAAACAATTCAGAGCCAGCCACAGCTCTGATCAGATGTCACTCARTGAAGTTCACTATGCAAATTCTTTTGGAAATAGACTACTGGAAAGTTAAAAAGCCTCAGCATTTAATGACTGCCACAAAAAACTCCTCTTCTGCTCCCACACTGCAAAGTGCAAGAACTTTTTCTCACACAGAGCTCCTGTTCCATAGACCCTTGCAGGCTTCAGCTCCCTCTCAGCTCTTGCGTATTTGGCTGCAGAAACCATCTTCATGGACTTGGTGATCTTCTGAATGTTCTTGATGGACTTCAAACGCCTGGTGACTGCAAGGTTAAGAGTTGAAGGTCATAGACTGTACTTGGCATAATGACTCAAACCTAAACAACAAAATACTAGCAAGAGCCATCAAAAATATTTTGCCATGTTCCTCATAGAGGWAGAAATAAATAAACAAACAACACACAAGGAAACCTCATAAAAGACCTCAGTATTTATTGTAAGAGTAAGAATGTGACTAATGCAAATTCATCTTTACAACAGATATATTCTGCCTTCAGACTTGTCATTCATTTAATATTTATCCCAACATGAARTCTATTTACTATTCTCTTTGCTTCCACATCTACCTGTTGCACAAATATATCATTTGAGGTATAATGTAATCTTTCACAGATGACAAGAAGAAAGAAACAAACAAAAAAGTCCCCATAGTATGAAGACACAGAATAAATTTCCTCCTCTGTTTGGACTATGGTAAAATGAGGTTTATAAAAACACTAATGGAAAAAGAAACCAAAACAGGTATCCCATAAACAAGCACAGTTCCAAGCCAATATCCCTAYAAAAGAACTGAGGAATGGCTTAAGGAAACATTATCAAACCAAAACCATTTAGTCAACCCTTTTCCTCCCCAAATGCTGCAYGAAAGCACAAGGAAATAAACAAAAACTAAGTTAATTCTTAGAGGTGAGCAAAAATCTGGTTTAGCACATATAATAAAATTACTTTTAAAATATATTTGAGTAAAACTRTAAGATGACATCTAAATTAGTGACAAAACCACTTCAAGCAATTCTTTTTCTAAAGGACACTTGTTTAATGTAATTAGAACTGGAGGCCATGTACAATTATTATTTATCATTTTACCTAACATAAGCCATATTTCAATATATGGCTTTCATGCAGCATTTTTCCTCTCTCAAAAGCAAACAAAACCTTTACTTACTGTCTTTTAGYGTTGCCATATTCCTGACTTGGCCCCTGAAAAGGAATGCAGAAGAAATTAGGATAATTCACTAGCTCTCCAGCAAACTAACATTTACCAAGAGCAAGTCCCTTCCAGACAGATGAAAATTCAAGATTTGCTATTCTTTAAAAAGCATCTGTGGTGGAGACAAGCCACTCTGATCTGAGACTTGTATGCACACCTTCATCCTTTCCTCATCTATATAATTTCACAGAACCAATAAGTTGGAAAAGACCTCTGAGATCATCAAGTCCAAMCTATGACCGAACACAACCTTATCAATTAAACCACAGCACTGAGTGCCACATCCAGTCTTTCTTTAGACACCTCCATGGACAGTGACTCCACCACCTCCCTGGGCAACCCATTCCAATGTCTAATCATGCTTTCTGTGAAAAAATTGCTGCTCGTGTRCAACCTAAACCTATGTCCTCTTGTCCTGTCGATGGCTGCCTGGCAGAAGAGGCCAACTCCCACCTGACTGCACGCTCCTGTCATGGAGTTGAAGAGTKTTAAGGTCACCCCCGAGCCTTTTCTCCAGGCTGAGCTCCCCCAGCCGCTCTTCAGAGGATTTGGGCTCCAGACCCTTCCCCAGYTCCATCGCCCTTCTCCAGACTCGCTCTAGCACCTCAATGTCCTTCCTGAATTGAGGGGCCCCGAACTGGACAGAGGATTGGAAGCGATGCTTCAGCAGTGCTGATTATAGGGGGCCATTTAATGCATTATTAATATTATTAAATACACATGCCTAGTGTAACGGCACGGRGCAAACGAGGGCATCAGAAGGGCAAATTACAAATGAAAACATAATAATTTAAAAAAGCCTCAGATAACACAAATAATTTCTAAATACTATTAAAACGAAGCAGAAGAGGCCGCACTATTCCCTGTCCAAAGCAGGGTCTCCTGCCATGTACAAACCTGTCCTTTAACCCTTGTCTGTACCACACACCCACCACGGCTGAGCACTCTCACCCAGGGAGGACGGACCCTCCATCCCTGCAGGTCCCCACTGCCCTCATGTCCCCTGCCCGCTCCAGCCACCCCTCAGAGCCCACAGCCCCTCACGGGCCGCCCGGGGCCGCGACCCCGCCGCCCCCAAGCACCGCATGGCTGAGGGAAACCATCCCCCCCTCACCCCGCAGAGCCGCCCCGACCACCGCAACACATCCCCCATCCCCACAGCGCCCGTCCCAGCCCGTCYCGCTACCATTGCGGCTGAACCAGCGCGACCGCGGCGCCCCGGGCKAACATGGCGGCGCCTCCACCACAGCCCCGCTGAAGGTCAGCGCGCCCGCACCGCGCCTGCGCCGCCCCGCCGGGATCCGCTTCCAGGGCGCCGCCGCCATTTCCGGAGAGGGCGGGACCGGGACCGGGACCGGGAACAGTGTCGGGATCGGGGTTGTACCGGCGTCATGGGGAAGTCGGATTTCCTCAGCCCCAAGGCGATCGCCAACCGCATCAAGTCCAAGGGGTTGCAGAAGCTGCGCTGGTACTGTCAGATGTGCCAGAAGCAGTGCCGCGATGAGGTAACTGGGGGTGCGCTGGGAGGGTTCGCGTTGTTTCGGGCTGCTGCCGTCTCTGTGTTCGGACCCGTGTCCCGCTGAGGGGGGCAGTTCTCCTGCGGCCAGGTCCCCTTGGTTGGAGTCATCTTTTGTGACAGTTCCRAAATCATAGAATCACGGGGTGGTTTGGGTTGGGAGGACCTTTAAAGATCGTACACTTCCCCATCCCAGCCTTTCACTAGACCAGGCTGCTCCAAGCCCCGTCCAGCGCGGCCTTGAACACTTGCAGGGATGGGGCAGCCACAAATTTTCTGGGCAATTTGTGCCAGGGCCTCTCCACCCTCACAGGGTGTTCTTCCCAACATATAATCTAACCCTGCCCTCTGTCAGTTTAAAGCCATTGTCCCTTGTCCTATCAATTTCCCTTGTAAGTTTCCCTAGTACTATTGAGGGGGACACTGTGGGAGCTACAATCGCCCTTGTAGGAGTTTCTCATCTTCTTGTGGGYGCTGCAATTCCCTCAGGGAATATGRGGTCTCATATCCTTCACACGGATTCCCCAATCCCCTTGTGAGGCGTACAGGGCTGGCTCAGGTTCCCTTTGGGAGCTTTGTGGGGGCTCTGATCCCATCTGTGGGGTGTGATCCTTCTAAAGAGCATCCTTGCCTCCCTTTCCAGGAGCGTGGGGAGCCCTGATGCTCTTTAGGAAAGCCCTGATGCTCTTTAGGAGATCCCTGATGCTCTTTAGGAGAACCCTGATGTTTTTGGGGGGCTATTTCCAGTAGCTCTTGTATGGACCACGTCCCCTTGGATTTGTGGGCATGGAGGGTTCCCTGTTGCTGTGAGTGGAGTGATCCTATTGGGATTTCCAATCCCCCATGGGAGAAATCCTCATCCACTTTGGAGGAAGTGTGTTGGTCCTGATCTGTCTTTGAGGATATTATTTTAGTTTTTGATTTTCCATGAATAATCTCTTAATTGTGCTTTAGGGAAGGAGTCCATCCCATGTATGTTTAATTCTATCACTCTTCACTTGTTTCCTTGACTCTCTCCCTTTTACCCAAGAATCCTAAATCCTGTTCTCTTCCCAGTGACTACAAGTAAAAAAGCTTCACTGACTTACACCTGCATCTTTTTGTAAGCAGGGGAGAGGTCTCCCAGGGAGTGAAATTTACTGTAGATGTAATCGTATTGTGCTGAAAGACCATTATATTAAGAAAAGAAATAAGGGATTCAGCCAAATGTGCCATTCCACAGGGAATGAAGAGTGCTGTTGCAATTTCCCACCTCATAACCCTTCTCACACTTGTCTGGAAGTTCTGGGCCTTTGAGGACTTTTGATTTTGGCTTGCCTGATCAGGAGAAGCAACCACCCCATTCTAGGCTGAGGCTSAGTTAAGGTGTTTTCTGTGRRGCCTCCTAGAAATTTCACTCAAAASCCACTATTTTTAATACTCTCTTCAGCTGTGAGTGTTGCAAATTGAGACAAAGACAAGCAAAGTATTTATTTTTGCTTTATAGAATGGCTTCAAGTGTCATTGCATGTCTGAGTCGCACCAGAGRCAGTTACTGCTGGCTTCTGAAAATCCTCAGCAATTCATGGATTACTTCTCTGAGTAAGTTTTCTGTGGTTTTCTTACCCAGATTTTCATTCTTCTATCAGCTCTGCACAGCCACACCCCTAAGGCCCAATAATGTCCCATTGAAGACACTTTATTGTGATATGTTTTAGTATCAGCTCTGTTTGTAGTGGTGATTTGAAAATTTAGGCAATGCCACTTTTTAAACTGTAGGTTTAAAAGAGATTTCGGGGAGCCATGATTTTTGTTAAATTTGAWAGTTTTGTCTCATGTCTGAATGGTGTTTAAAGTTGCTCTGTGTTACAAATACATCAGCTTTCTGTCCCCACTGAGTGACTGCCACACAAACATGAGCTAAAAGATCCCTAACAGAGAGAGAATGAGTCAGGGAAGGGACTGACATCCCCCAGCTTCTYCCAGGCCTTTGTCCAGCTGACCTACATGACAGCTGGGATGACTGGAACTGTCTTCAGCACGAGTCTGAAGTGTGGCTTTATGYTCCAGCCCTGGAATTAGCAGAGAGATGAGTGATCCATCTGCCCCATCCACCCCCTCTGCCTTTTGTCCTGCCCTGTGCTCTGTGTCAGTCAGCCTGGGAAGACACCTGGTAACAAAACACCAGCAATTAGTGCAAGTGTTGAGATTCCTTCATTTTATCCCCTTGGAATAATCTCCTCTTGGAGATTTAAGGTGTGTGCTTGCACCATATTATATTTCATTCTGTAGTTAATGCTGCTCTRCTGAAAAAGGGAAATGTGTCTGAATGTCATCATACTCAGCTCAAAAGAACAATCAGGTTTATAGCAGATATTTAATTGTTAATGATGACAGAAAATTGCTTCCTAATGGTTAAGGTTTCACTAAAATACTTTTTTTTTTATTTCCTAAGGGAGTTCCGAAATGATTTCCTAGAACTGCTCAGGAGGCGATTTGGTAAATATTTTGCTGTATCTTTCTTTGTTTTTAATGTCTTTTATTATTCAGTGCAAGACATTTTAGTTGGTTTGTCCTAGGTCCAACGCTAATATTAATAATTCCATATTTTAGGAACAAAGAGAGTCCACAATAATATTGTTTACAATGAATACATCAGCCATCGAGAACACATCCACATGAATGCCACGCAGTGGGAGACATTGACTGATTTTACAAAATGGCTGGGGAGAGAAGGTGAGTGTGGCTGYTCAGGTTTGGGAAGTCTTAAAATTATTGGATARTGGAGTTCCTGATAATTGWTCAGTAAATATTTATRTTAGTTCTTTTTACTTYTTCTTTCTTCCCCTCYCCTCCTGTATATAMATTAGAAGAAATCCARACATATTTCTGTGTTGACCATTAGGAATTTGCCTATGAAAAATGTCAGAAGTCTGGCTCACATCAGTTGTGAGCCTTTTTTTGTTTCCTTTGCTGGTGTGTAGTTACTATATGCATTGCTAAATTCTAAATTATCTTCCAACAGTTGCCATTTAAAAGTTAAAAACTAGGACATCCCTTAAGACTACAGAATCTTGCCACATTTGAGGTGACAAGATGCAAGCAGTCATTTTTACTCCTGGCCTAGTGGAATGGTAAAGCTGGAGATCTGCATTTCTGTGTTTGGTGGGAGGAAGAGAGATTAAATGGCACTGTGGAGTGACAGAAAGTTTACTTTGGCTCTGGGTGCCCCTGTTCTGCAGGATACATCCARCAGTTACAGAGTGTTTGGAAAATCACTCTAGCCAGAGTCAATAACAATAGCCCAGCACTGAAGTATTTCCTGTAGTATGATGCTGTGAGGGTGTATMATTTATATAAGTTAGATTTCTGTCTTCTTCTTTGTTAAAACAGTGGGAAGGAAACATTTTCTTCATTAAGGGAAGTGTTGTGAAACACTTCAGCCACTACATGATGTACTCTGGCCTATKTCCAAAGAGATCTGGCTAGCTGAGGGCAGAAACACATGGTACAGATAATTCAAAGTCAATTTTAGCAGCCCAGTAAGGGGTATTTTGTCTCTGGTAAAATATCTGCATTGTTRCAGTGAACATGGATTGAAATTAATCTTGATATTGTTAGAATTAATCTTCCTTTGTCTTGCCTTGTCTTTTTAGGTCTTTGCAAGGTTGATGAGACWCCAAAGGGCTGGTACATTCAGTACATCGACAGGGACCCAGAGACCATTCGCAGGCAGCAGGAACAAGAGAGGAAGAAGAAACAGGACCTCGATGATGAAGAAAAGACTGCTAAATTCATTGAACAACAAGTTAGAAGAGGTTTGGAGGGGAAGGAGCTGGTGAGGAAAATTGCACTGTGTGTGAACCTTCAGCTCAAAGCTCCTTGTGGTTAAGTCAATGGGGATTTTGATGCTGCTGGAATCTTTGCACTAGTATTTCCTTTGCTTCCTAACTTGGAGTTACATTGTACCCAGCTTGGATTARTACTAAGGAAGTAATAATTACTGCTCATCAAGTGATTAGTGGTTTAAAAATCACTCTTGAATTTAGGAAGGGAAAGCAAACAATCCAGTACCAGCATGACCTGTCTTCATTTATGGTATTTCACAACTTCTAGAGCTGCAGTTAACAAGTACTTTGYACACTGGGGAGGCTGAGATAAATAACCAGGGGGATCTGGCGTAATCAAATCCACGTGAAAAGTTCTGTTTTGATGGTGCTGGTGTGGTTATTTGGGATCTGTTTACTTGACATCATTCCATGACCCCCATGCATGTTGTTCCCTGGGGCTGGAACCTCCCATTTGATCCTGGGTATTGATAGGTACGTTTAAATGCTGTTGTAAACAATTACCCGTTTCTTAATTTAAAACTAATTGAAATTTAAATGGTCTAAGCCTTCTGTGATAAAAGATTGGAAAGATACCAAAATTTCTTTGAGTTTTCAGTTTGTCCAGAAACCAGTCAGATCATGCTGGTTCAGRGAGAAAGCTACTGCAGCAAGGCCTCTTTCCTTTTATGCTGGAATTGAACAAGTTTAGGCAGCATCTCTGTATAGAGTGTTAATTGGAGAATTTTGTCTGTAATGAGATGATGTTTTCAATTTTAATCTTTCACAAATCAAGCCAGGTTGAATATTACAGTTAAAGGTGATAATCTCACAATAGTCTATAAAACTGAGCTAATCAATGATCACCAAAAAATTTTATCCTGACTCAGTTTTTTGTTTGATTCTTTAAACGTGCCTTGTTTTTTTTTGGCAGGAAATGCCAGTCTATACTGAACTGAACAGAGAAAATGAGGAAGAAAAAGGTAACCAAATTTTGATGGGTGTAATTTTCTAGAACCTACTAAAGCTGATTTTGTGTTTCAAATGAAATGAGCATTGAAGCCTACTTGGTGTTTCATAAAGTGCTTTAGAGCAGTTATAAAGAGCACTGATGTATGGAAATGTGGAGTATTGTGTATTACAAAGATTAATTTATTTWAAAAGCCAAATTAAAATATAAATTAGTAAATATTTTCAAATTTATGATTTTTTTCTATTTGTAGAGTTTAAAAAATTTTAACATCCTTCAATGCAGTTATTTTTAAAGATAGAAATAGAGTAATGTCTTTTTATTTTTTAGTTACATTTAATTTAAACAAAGGAGCAAGTACTTCAGTCGCAGCATCTTCTAAAACAAGGTGAGAAAAGAATTYAAGGCCAACCCTTACTGTTACAAAGCACTTCCATGGCAATGATATTTTTATGAGCAGGGAAGAGTGTGTCTTGTTCTGAAATGTTTGGAATCTAATCTCTCACCCTCTCTTGTTACTCAGAAGGGGCTTTTAGGTGTCTTTATGGTTCCTTTTGTATTTAAAATGTATAAGTGGGTGTATCTTAAATGTGTGCTATGAGGAGCCTTCTTGAATTCACTAGTTTTGTGGCAGATGTCCACAAAGTTACAGGTTCCCCCATGGAGGGTGGAAAAGGGATCCAGCCAAAGYATTTGAAGTAATGCCATCTAGTCCCAGCTACATTCTATGGATGGATATTCATGACTTGTTAATTTTGGYTCCTAAAAGGTTTGATTGCCTTGTCTAATTGGAGACAATACTTTCTCTGGTCATCGTTTAAGCAGCTCAATCTACCTGAAATAAATCTTTCAAGAGCTCTGGAATTTAATTGTCATCATGTAACCACAAGCAATGCAGGACAAAAGGAATCAATAATGCAGATAATACTGACTTATAGCAGTCTGTGGAGCTGTTTCATGAGCAGTGCATCCTCTCATGTGAGGCAATATTGTAATTAAATGTATTGCAGGTAAAAAGAAAGCTTTCTCYTCATCACACTCAGCTCTTAGATAAGGTATCTGATGGGATATATGCCAGGCAGAAAATAAGACAGTAAAGCAGTTCTTTGCAATMATAGGTACAGATTTCATGCTTTGAGAAAAACTTGTAAATTATCCCTAAACATCGAGCTGTGCTTAAGATGCATCTGAAACTTAATTCAGACTCTCACTTGAATTGTTCCAGTGAGGAATACTTTGGGTCATGGCTAAATTGGGCCAAATGTTAAATCATATATCAAGTAGTCTAATTTCTTCACAGCAAATGAAAAATACTTACCTATAAAGTTTGAAATTGTAGTGTAGAAGCAAAATTAGGGTATGCACTTCATGGAAAAATTACTGGCTTGTGGTTTATCTGTCACTGGTGATARAGGCATCACTTCAGAGTCACATATGGAAGCTGCTTCCCTATGTCTGTAGCCAGGTGTGCTCTGCAGCTGTTGGCTGTTCCAAGGAGCAGTGAAATTCAACCTGATTTCCAGTTCCCCAGTGCAGTGTGCAGGACTTCCATGTTTCCCACCTTCTGTGCTCACAGCACAAGCTCCAGGAACCTGGCACTTGTATTTCCCGAGTGTGGAGCAGAAATGGGACCAGGAGGTCATAGGTAGTGGGTGGTRGAGTTCTGAAGGCATTGGGCTGCTGGTAGTTCATACAGAGCTGGAGTTGATTTGTGCATCCTGCAAATGAAATGTCACCATGGCTTATACCAGGCACTGATGTTTGTCTTTCCTGAGGCTTCCCAGGATTGCTCTGGCTCTTTCATGGCTGCTCCACACCAGTAGCTGTCACCTGTGGTTGTAGCCAGACCTGCTTCTGCTTTTGTTGTTCTTAAACAGCTCTCAAGAGATAGAAAATAATCAGAATAAACTTTTCCAAAGTACATGAGCTTACCCAACGTGCTGCTGAATTTTGTGCATTTTCAAAGATAGTTTTCAAGCTAAACCAATCCCTTCTGGTATCTTTCTTGAGTCYTCCATTTGTTGACACACCTGGACAGTGTTGGTGGTCTCTGACTCTTTATTCCAAAGTCCTTAATAAATATGTTAAATAAGATTTGTTTTAGTATTTACATTCAGGAATCCACAGCTAGATATGTTTGTCTTCTTAAATATAGGCACTGCAGTTGTTATGTTCAAATTCTTTGTTACTCTTTATGAGATGTTTTTCTAAGTATTTGCTGTTTGATTGTTCTGTGATTTAATGTGCTAATTCTTCTCAAGCTCTGCTATGATTATTCGGACTTCATCTGAAATACAGTTTTTCTCTCACAGTTGCTTCTATTCCTGTATCTTCATTCCCACAGGGGAATGTGGGGAATATATAGGATATATTCCCTGTGGGGGTATATCCAACATCTTCACCACAGGCAGAACACGCAATTTGTCCTAAGGCCATATTAATAATTTCATCACTTTTCACCCCAGAGCAGCTGCCTTCATCTTTTGGGTTGAAACAATACCTATTTTTTTTTTAATGTCTTCAAATGTCTTCTATAAAAATGGCAGAACTGGAGCTTGCCTGTGGGCAGTTCTCATTTCACCTATATGTTCCCTTATTCCTGAGATGTAACTTTTTATGCTGATTGTTCTTTTCATTCCCARTTCATAGGCTGATTGCCTGTTATGAATGTGATCATGAAGGTGGCATTTGTTTGCTGGGTGTGGAGCTCTTTTCTGCAGATTCCCATGTGTTTTCTTCTTCCCGTGTGTATTCTTTGCCAGATAGGCTCAGTATCTCTGTCTGGAAGAAATTCTATATATCTGCCATGTCTGAGAGTTGCTCTGTCCAGGTGGCTTCTCTGAAGTTGTCCTTTCAAATTTGAAAACCTTATTTGCAGATCAACTTTTGTCTTCTTCATTGAACTCAAGTCATTGATCGACTCTTTGCTTATGCTGTGGTGAACTGATCATTAGGTTGGGTCCATTCTGCTGAATTGCCAGCAATGACCCCCAGTGGACATGGAGTTTGCACCCAAAGGAGATCAGTTCTGGAGGAGGAGGAGTGCAGGGTCTGGAAGGAGACTGGCACAACTGAAATTAAGTAGAGCAGCAGGCCTTTTTGCACAGCCAGTTCTTCAAATGCATCTTGGTAGAGGAATAAAATGTGGGATCTGCTGTGAAAACACCATCTTACTCTTCCAGCAGTGTCCTCGGACAGAATGCACTGAAGATGGTGGAGGGGGCAGTTAAAAGAAAAGAATCAGCTCATAGCTCCAGTCAGCCYAAAGAGAAAAAGAAGAAATCTGCACTGGATGAGATCATGGAGGTAATAATCATACAGGATTGTGTCTGTCTGCCCCTGTGCCTGTGACAATGTCTGCTTCCAGGGCGTTCCTTTGAAGTGACCTCAGACCTTCAGTTCACATGGAATTCTAACTTTCACATCTTACCAGGAAAAATAATTTCATTTCCTCATAAAACTGGTTTCTGCTGCTCAAGTCTGCCTGTTCCCCAGATGACTGAGGTGTTGGAAGTAAAAGAATACAGATTTGGCAAGAGAAGAAAATACCTCAAAATGCTTGCCAAAAAAACCCACAAATCACCATCATTTTATCATGAGTTCCTGGATTCATCAAATCAGTTTTTTATGAGGAAAACACATACTGACTTACCCTTGTTTAGGGTTTGGGGATTGTTTTTGTTCCCCACATAGCATGGGCTGGAGAATTGATTCAGCATTTCAAAGTCATGAGAATGCTGCAGTGGAAGGAGGAGGTAAATGGTGATTATTTGTTGTTCTATAGCTTGAAGAAGAGAAGAAAAGAACATCTCGAAGAGACTACTGGTTACAGCCTGTAAGTGTTTTAATAATTACTATTATTATTATTATTGTTACTGTTATACTAAATACAGCCAATTCTGCTTTTCTTAAGCCACCATTGATTTGTGAAAGATCCAAACAAAAGCAGATTCYAAACTAAATTAATTCTTCCTTTTCCTGCTCTTGACCCATTGTGGACTGTCACATTAGATCTTGAATTCAAGGGTAACTATTTGTAAAGGAAACCCCAAAAAGTCTTGAGAGATGCTACTTTCAGCCAATAATTTGACAATAAACACAAATTCCTGAAAGTCACATTTTTACTGTTGTTGCTTCCTACACTGTGCTGTACTGTTAGTTTAGATTGTGGAGTTGTTTGCACATTTTGGCACTTCTAAATTTTTTTCTCTCCTTTCAAATCTCCCAGGAAATCATTGTAAAAATTGTAACAAAAAAGCTTGGAGAAAAGTACCACAAGAAGAAGGCAGTTGTTAAGGTAAGGTGGGCCATCGGGAACATGTGGCATTTTTGGCTTTTCTGGTGTCAGGTGACTCCTGAAGATTTGTTTCATTTTGCAGGTTCAGCCTTAATACTGTTGGGGGCAGAAACGCCACTTTACCTGTATTAGGACTTACTCTGGTCAGGGAGTGAACCTTTGAATTGGTTTAAKGWCATTTATTCAATGATCCTTTCTTAAGCATGGTTTTGGCCATATAKTTTGTCCCTATTAACACATCCATCTTGGAG
>NW_026623518.1:626696-659219 GCF_030028575.1 Malurus melanocephalus | reverse complement strand
CTCAGGCAAGAAAGTGATGGTATTAAATGGTGGGTACAGGGGAAATGAAGGCATCTTGGAATCCATCAATGAAAAGAAGTTYTCAGTGACAATAACCATTGACTCTGTAAGTATCAAACACTGCAAGCTCTTGTTTGCAGGGAGCTTTCCATCTGTACATGGAGAGCTTTCACAAAGAACCATGTTATCCTTAATCCTGCCCTACAGGTGGGATTTATGGTATGCAGAGTTCTGTGGACATCCCACACCTATTCCCAACAGGAAAGCAGTCAATATTCCCCTTTGCTGACTAATTCTCTGCCGTTTGTCTTCAAAAAACTGCTGAATTTAACGTGTTTTGAACTTGAAAGAGACTTGGAAAATATTTTGTGTGTTTATTTTGARCATGGCTATTGTACTGTTTTGTGGGAAGGTAAAATAATATAAAATATGCAAGGATGTGAATTTTCTCCTGCCTTTTCCAGACTGAATGTGGGGCTTTATGTGCTTCTTTCTTGTCTTGTTTCTGGGTAACAGTTATGGTTAACAGCCAGTCCATGCTATGGTGTCTGTGTGGCTCTTTCTTTGATCTCCTGTGCAAAATCAATTTTTAAACTCATCGATAAAGCAGAGAGGATATTGCTCCAAGTCAAACTGCTTAAACACAGCTTGCAAGAGAGAGACCCTATTAGATCCCATTCAAAGAAGGGCTGCAGAAACTCAGCCCAGTCTGGATTCTGGAGAATTTGGGAAGAGACTGTGCGGATTCCCTGATGACAGGAGGAACTTTGCTGCTAAAAGCATCCTGAAAGTGAAAGGATTTCTGAGACAGTATGTTTAGGCCCTGTTACATTTTCTGGTCAGGCTGAAAATAATGGAACAGGAAACACTGTGTCATGAACAAATCCCCTTTAGCTCTCCTACTATAAACTCCCTGTTGGGAATTCAAGAAACAAACAATTTTATATTGTGATCTTATTTCTTCTACTCTGTCACTCTCCAGGGACCTTTAAAAGGACGCAGAGTTGAAGATATCCAGTATGAAGATGTTTCCAAACTCGCCTGAGTTGCTAGTCATGGATCAGAGAAGATTTTTGTTCCCCAAACCTTATTTCTGACATGTTTCAGGCAGACACAAGACTCTACCATGTCAGGGTTTTAATTGTGTGTGTATGTATTTATATTGTATATAGACATTAACAACAGACTTGATTTATTTAAAGATAGCTATCAATTTGTTACATCAAATGTTTATGGGAATACTATCAGTGGAAATTTTTCATCTGATTTTATATCAAAGTTGCAATATTTGCTTCAGTTTCCTTTTGCAAAATGTAGCAGAGAGCTGCAAACTGGAGTATGTGGGCAGGTCCTGAAGAGAGAATTAACCTACACTGGAGCCCGTGGAGTTTAAACAGCACACTTCTCAATCCACAGCCAAAGTGGAGTCCTGGCTGCAGGAACARAGGGAGGAATTAAGAAAATAYCAGGAAGGTACCAGTGCTTCAAGGSATAATTTCCTGGATGCTGTAAGAATGATCTGGTTTATTAAGTGCTGTCACCAATTTATTTTTGATCAGCACATCAGTGGTAGTAGAATGCAAGTCATCGTTCCTCCAGCAGGTTTGTCAGGGGTCCTGATAATACTGGTATGCAATTTATCTTCATATGGACCTCATGTGGAGCTGCTCCATGGATGTTACTTGTGAAGTAATTTGGGATGCCAGCTAAAGCGTGTGCAGATGTGAGTTGGGGGTTGCTCTTCTGGTTTTCCAAAGTCTTTTCCTTTCTTCTGTTGTTGCTCTGCTACACGAGTAACATTACTCATGCTAAATGATACAGCATTACCTGTTTTATTTTTTTTGAAGTGTCACATTTTGTATGATATTTAATTTCTAAGGCACTTCAGGAATAAAAACAATTTTTTCTTAGGCTGGTGTATATGTTACCAACCTTTCCAATGCTTGAGACAGCTGTTAATTTAAATCCAAAGAGCACAGCGAAGATCTGGGTTGGTGAACCATATTATTTGGGTAAAAAAGATATGCAGGTTGTCCTGGGCAAGAGAAAACCCACCACCTGAAGTTTGTGTGTCTCTGGAACCTTTTCCCTTCCCTTGCCTTGGAACATCTTATTGATTYGTGGTTTTTAGGGGAAATCTGCACAAAACTGGAAGTCTGCAGAGGTTTAACAAAACAGCTGCTGTCTCAGGTAGCCTGGAACAGCCTCACACAGGACATGAGGGGTCTTTTCAAGGCTCCCGAGCATAAAGAGTGGCACCTTATGAGAACTTGGGGCAGAAAACACTTTTCTGTAAATTCAGGCTCTCTGTGTAACCTGGGCTGTGTAAACAGCTCTGCCCTTTCTCAGAGAACGGGTGGTGAGGGAGAGAAGGTTTGTAGGAGGGTAAGGAGGGCAAGTGACAGAACAGAACAGCTTCTGTATCGCCGAAAATAATTGCATTTGCCAAATTAGAGTTAACATAGTAGACAATTAAGAAATTGTGTAGCAAAGACCAGAGAATGGTTGCTCATTGCTTGGTTGAACTGGGGAAGTGGCAGCTGCAGGATGTTGTGGAGGCCAGAGCTGATGGGTGAATTCAAAGAAGCCATAAATGATTTGTAGGAAGTCACTGACACTTCYGGGAGTGACTCTGAAGAGACATTTCAAAACCACATTGATCCTCTCACTCCTGACACAGCTGCAAGAAAGATCCTGTAGCAGCTTTCACTGCGTAAGTGTAGGAAACTAAAGTTGAAAAGGGCAAGGAGACCACTTGAGTCCCTTTCCTAGATTAGGGCCATTGAAAAGGGTATGGCCAATGTTTTTTTTCTGAGATTGTCAGAGTAGTTCTAAATCCTGCTTTTGGTATATTTGTTTCCCTACTGATCTCATTTATTGCTGAATGCTCCTGAAAAGTAAGGGATCTTTTGGGAGCTAAGCACYCTGGAAGGAAAACTTAGAACTGATRATTATTTCTATATCRTGTRAATGTTTCCTCTTTTCCTGGATTTRYATCTGCATGAAGCCCATTCTGATGATGAAATTTTCACAGCAATTAAGCTGGAGGCTGTCTGAGATTCATCTAATTAATTTCCTGGAAATACAGCACCATCAATTATTCCAAGGACTCTCCTTACCATTGGTTAATCCATCTTTAAATACTGGAGACTGCTCATGATACTGATTCCAGGCCCATGTTCCCTTTTTGTTAAATTTCCTTTGCTTAACACACACCATTCTTTTTTCCCAGTCCAACATTGTATAAACTTATATTTTCCCAGCAGTCCAAAACCACAAAGGTGTAAGTATTAAACACATATTTAAATCTGGTCATGTGTGTTGTGTTACCCACACTACAGGAAGCACAACACTSTTAACCTCTACGTGAAATGAATATTAGAAAATAATTGAAATTTTTAATGGAGTTTACAGCCTATTAAATCAGACAAGGCAAGAGGAAGACACCTCCTCCAACCCAGCATGTCACTTTATTACAGATTTCATTTCTCAACAGAAGAGGGAGTTACATGGTTTTGAAACACTAATAAAACAAAACAGTGGTGGAGTCACCTCCAGTCGACCTTGGCATGACAGGCTGACATCTGCTGCTCAGAGGAGTTTTTTGGGCATGAAGGAGCACATAGGATTTTTTTGGTACTAAACTGGAGCATTTAGGGTTTCTTCATGAAGCTGTAGAGGTGGGGGACCAGGTAATCCCTGTAGTGGCCATCTATGAAGCCTTTCCCACTGTTGTGCACAAACCAGCACAGCACRTCAGTCCCCAGCACACGGTCTGTCCTGTAGTCCTTCTGCACACCCCTGCAGGGAGAGGGCACCCAAAAGGGGGGTCACAACATGGCAAATAGACAAGGAGACATTGGTTATCCTGATAAATATTGGTGCTGCTCTGGCAAAGCGGGGAGATGTGTCTTCTGCCAGCAGGAAGTGGAAATAACCACAAAACACAATTTTACAGTTTTGTGGCCTCATGGGCCTTTTCATGGGAGTTCCAGGCAYCTTTCAAAYCTGTYCAAARTCAGGTGCTGGGCAGCTCTGAGGAYAGAACTGGTTTAGAAAGAGARTAATAAAGCACATGATTCCTACCTGGTAACAGTGAACTTGTTGCCCTTCACTTCCATGATGGCTTGTGATCTCTCTGGAGGTTGCCCAGGTGTTTGGTGGTGGATGGACACTTCTGGTTCAGCTGCAAACTGACCTGATGAGGGAGAGGTTTAAAGCTCTTTGTGTGGTCTGACCTTTGGAGCTCCATTTYAGCTGCTGCCAGGCACTTTTGGAAAATCAAACTAGCTCCAGCAGGCAAACCACATGGATCACAGGGCAGTCAGTTTCTCACTAATTGGGAAAATAACCCCTGCTCCTCAAAAGTGGGTCCAGGGCTCTGGGAGTTGATTTTCTCTATGAACTGAGCACTTGCTTTTGTTTTATATCACAGAAAGAGCTGTCATTTAGGGAAGAACTGCATTACAGATGATTCCACGGAAGTCTTCTTAGAAAGATTTGAGGGACTTGTTTCAGTCTTTAATTTCAACCTGCAGCAGTTTAGCCAGGCAGGAAAAGCTCTGTCTCAGTGTCAGGTCTGTTTTGAACGGGGAATAATCTTGTCCCTGATGTTCCACAATGTCCTTGGGTCTTCAGGGCATTACAGGACATTCCCCCTTCTCTTTTTCAATAATTTCYACACCTTTTCCTTCAGAATACAGGCWCCAGCAAATTAACAGYATAAGATGTGCCAGGAGWKGTTCAGGCTGGATATTGGGAAAAGGTTCTTCATCCAGGGGATGGTTGGACAGTGGAACWTGTTCCCCAGGGAAGTGATCACAGGACCAAACCAGAGTTAAGGAGCATTTGGAAAATGCTCTCAGGCACATGGTGGTATTYTTGGGAGTGTCCTGTGCAGGAGCTGGACTCCTTKTGAGTCCCTTCCAACTCAGGATGTTTTATGTCTATAATTGTATAAAATTCACACAAAAATCTAGTAATACCCCTTCCTAGTGCCCCGCCACTCCCACTGCCCAGCCCCCAGCCCCTACCTATCAGCCCATGAGCTGCAGGAGAGAACTGGTTTTCAGGGGGAATGTAGATTCCCAGGAAGTCAACATTCACTGGGTGTTTCTTCCACACACGGTGCAGCAAAACCATGAAGGACATCTCCTCCCCCACGGAGATGGTAACGTTACTTTCTCTCTTCACAGATATGAGGAGCCTGAAGGATAGAAACCAAAGGGCAGGGTCAATTTGCCTGCCCTCACAAAAGCTCTCAGTCCCTTGAGCTGCTTTGTGGGCATCCAGAACAATCCCACAGGGATGACAGATACRTCAGAGGATCCATTAAAAACCCTGAGCCTTGGGAGTGGTACCCACAGGTCTGGCATGACAGTGCCTAATAAACAGACACTTCACCCTCATGTTAAGATAATCAAATTTCCCCTACAAATTGAAGCTCTTTCTACAATGAATGGAGATTCTGGATATGGTCCTGTTGCCTAAACCATGCTGTAGGGTGTCCAGCATGGCTGATAGGTGTTAATCTACAGGGGAAGGTCGCCTGGATGTTGTGATTCACATCATGGCAGGAACTCTAAGTGTTTCTCAAACAGCATTAGGTGGGAACAGGTAAAAAGTGCTGATAACTCACTGTTTCCGAATGATGTGCCCCGTGTCAGCCCATCTCAGGGTGATGGTGTACGAGCCATCTTTCAGAGTTATCGTTTCTGTGGTGATCTCCACTTTCAGGCCTTTCTTTTTGAAGTAAAACCCAATTTTGCCAAAGTAGGTGTTGAGTTTCTTATTCTCTGCTTTCTTGGCCCCGACGAGCTGCCCATTGACCACAACTCCTGTGGAGAGCAGAGAAGGAAATGTTGCCTGAGTCTCGGAACACTACCTGGAGACTTGGAGTTCTGGTCTCGACAGGGAGCACCATGGGATCAACAGAGACAGGAACCCCTCTGACCCCTGTTTTTCTCATTTTGCCAGMAAAGAGAAAGGAATAATTTATTAAATTGTTTCCTGATGCTGCTGTTCAACCCCTTAGCATAATAATTGGGTGGGAGTTGCTGTTAGGTCTCGATGGGAGTAGGAGCAAAAATTCTTCAGTCTCTTGCTTTCTGTGAAAAGCATGAACTGAATGGGCAGTGGAGGACTGGTACCAAAATCCATCCCAGCTTCACCTGCCTCCAAATGCTCATCACTGTTTGACCAGGAGAAGAGGAAATGGCCTCAAGTTGTGCCAGGGGAGGTTTAGACTGGCTATTAGGATAAACCTCTTTACTAAAAGGGTGGTCATTGGAACAGGCTGCCCAGGGAAATGGTGGAGTCACCATCTCTGAAAATATTTAAAAAMTGTGTGGATATAGCACTTGGGGACATGGTTTCATGGTGGGATTGGCAGTGCTGGATTAAAAGTTGTATTTGTTAACCTTTTTTAGGGTTTTTGCCAACCTCAGCCGTTCCATTATTCCATGTTCTTGGCTCCTTTCYCAGTGTTTGGCCATCCTCACAGTGACAGAGTTTTCCCAGTAGCTCTCTCCTGCTCTGAGTTTCACCTGTTTCACCTCATTTCTGTAGCCTCTTGTCCCTCAGCTGAGCACTTTGGAGATGAGCAAGGCTCCATCCTCACCTGCTGAGGTTGAGAGCARCAACAAGATCCACCATGGACCTACCATGGATCCACCACTTCTTTTCTGAAGCTTGATCAAAGCCAGCTGTCTCAGCTTCTCCCTCTGTGTCCTCTGCTCCACCTCCTAATCACCTTGGTCACCACCATAGAATTTGATCCAGTTTGTGAAGATCTCTCTCATAATAGCAAAGCCCAAACTGGACATGATACTCCAGATGTGRAGGGAAAGAAACACTTCCCTCAGCCTGCTGGCCACACTCCTGCCAGCACACTCCCCTCTGGAAGCAATTCCCCTGCTTCCTCTGAGCACCTTTCAGATCCTAGGGAAGAAATTTGTGCTGCAAAATAAACTGTGCTTTACTCCCTTACCTGTGCCAGGATCAGAAACCAAGTTGAGGATCTTCCCGGGCTCTGAGTTGATATTGAAGCAGATGTTCTTTTGGCTCTTGGGCAGGTGTATGATGAAATGTGGGTCATTGTCCACTGAAACACAGAAAACAAATAAGTGTGAGAAACAGGTCAGCACCTCCCCTAGAGGGGAGGGACACAAAGGCTTTTCAAAAGGATTTTGAAGCACTTTTTGGGACTCCTTATATTAGAATGAAGGCCTTTTCCACCCTAAAGTAGCTAGGAAAGTTCTGAGATGCTCCTCACAAAAGCCCCTCAGACACTTTCTCCTCACACAATTCCCTGGTTTAAGGGAAGGATGTGACATTCCTGGCTTGAGGAGAGCTTCCAAATGAGCCATACTGATGCCAGCTAAAGGCACATCCTGCCTACTAATCCCACTGAGGAATACAATCCAAGACTTTTTCTCACAGTATGTTTAACACCTGCTCCTGCTGGGTTAGTGGTGGCTGACATTTCCCTGTGTTGAGAAGGAGTTTGAGAGCTGTTTTTGTGATCACTGTGTAAACACACACATTTCACTCAGAGTTATTTTAGTTAACTGTGTTTAAGGGCAGTGGTTCTCACAGCTGGCTTGCTCATATAGGCACTGGGGCAAAGGCCCCAGAATTAACAGGATCCATCATTCACCAGCAAACTCACAGATTTTTATCTGCCACAGAACATTCATCTGCCGTTTTTACAACAGCAGTAACTCTACAATAGCTTTCATCTGTCATTTACAATGGAGGCAACTTTGCTACTGTGGAGAAGCTGAAATCAAGCTCAGCAAACAGCCCCAGCCTCAGGGAAGCACACAGCCACTCATGGGGTTGCTTAGATATTTTARATACTATTAGGATCTAGATACTATWAGGATATTTAGATACTATTAGAAAATCATTTCATCCTTGTAGCTTATAGTATGTAGTTGCAGGTTTATTTGTTCAAAACTAAAATTACACCATCACTCATAAAGAAAAAGTTTGGGTTGGAYGGGACCTTAAAGASCATCTAGTTCCAAACCCCTGCCAGGGGCAGGGACACCTTCCMCTAGWYCAGGCTGCTCAAATGCCCATGCAGCCTGACCTGGAACACTTCTAAGGATGGTGGTGTCATTGGATGATTAGTATTGATGTGTCTGGTGTTTCTTTGCAGAGAAATGCAGTGGGTTTTACCTCTGTTGATGCTCAGAGAGGACACRGGTGGACTCCTTTGCTCAGGCATGAAGCTGACTGGCACAGCTGTSACATTGGCCCAGGCTGGGATCCCTTTGTTGTTGTTGGGTGCATTTGGAGTTAATCCCAGAGTACCTGTTAGATGACAGTCATAATCAGGGTTCTGTGAGTGTTGACATATTTAATTGTCTAAGTTTTAGAGCACTGCAGTAGATCAAAGCCTGATGTTGCTATACCAATGTAAAGAAGGTACAAAACCATTTACAACAGATTTGTGTCATGACGTAAGGATGGATCTGCTCCATGTCTTCACCAGTGGAATATGACTTGCCAGGGTAAAAAGCTGACCATAAATTATTGGTGAAAAAATGGAGCCTGGCTTTTTATCTCTCATTTATGAAAGCAGCCCCCACTTGAGCAAAGCCTCCAGTGTAAGGGCTGAAGTGTTTTGTCAAGTGAAAAGCTGAATTTTTAAAATCCAGCATATGGTAAAAGTTTGCCAACTTGGGTCCTGAGTTTGAGGTGCCTGAGAAAAGGGAGGACTCTTCTGCATGCTCTGGGATGACCCACTTGAATAAAGGCTGCAAGCATTTAATATAACAATTGTGATCATGTCCCTTTGTACTGGAGCTCTCTGCCTTTGCCATGACGGAGGTAAAGTAACAGGTCCTGTCTCTTCCACTTAGTTCATAAAACAACATGATCTTAATCCACGAAAATTGAATTGTTTTATCATGCTGGGCTGATATTCACATCTTCTGACCCTGCTCTGAAGAGGAGTAAAGGAAAACAGGAGCTGGGGGATGACAGCAGGACAGAAGATTGCACAGTCAAATCTCTGTCAGCACCTTCTTCCTCCTGTCCCTAATTCAGCCCAGAGGCTGTTTTCACACAAGATGAGAGACACAGCAATGAGCAGAGCGAGGCACAGACCTGGGCAGCAGCCCTTCCTGGGGTCTTTGGGCTGGTCTGCCAGCATGATCTCATCCTTTTCAGCGTTCTCTATCAGCATGGCTGTGAAGGGGGTGACGATGTGATGGTCCAGAGACATCTGCAGGATGGATTTGGTGATGTTCCTCTTCAAAGCTGCAGTGGGGGCTGCGTTTCTGGGTGGAAAAAGAGCAGAAGGCACAGTTAGCAGCCCTACAGGGCAGCTGCCATGGCAGTTCCGTGGAGACAAGTGGTGTTTCAAAGGCTGAGGGGATTAATCCTGAACTGCCCCATGGGTTTCACTCAGGCTCCCTAAAGCAAACCCCAATAATTTCACTCCCTCAGCCCCACAGCCAGGCCTGCTGGAGCCCATTTCTCCTCACCTCTCTGCCATCATCTGGTTGACAGTCAGATAGGCCCACAGCTTCCTGGTGAAATCAGGATCTGCAAATTTGTCCTTCTTCATGAATCCTTCCAGCTCTTCAACATCTCTCAGGGTTTCCATGACRAGCTCTGCATTTGCCTGTGCAGCCAGAGAGAGAGAAAAATAAGGGAGGAGAGCCTGGAGAAATGGGTGCCTTGATTTCCCCTCTKGGCTGGGATTAAGGACCCACTCTGGCTCTGCCCTTGGTCACTTCTGGATCAGAAAGTCCCAGCACCATTGGCCTGACTGCCATGGAGAGGGAAGATGTGGCAGAAGATCCTTCTGTTAAAGACACTTTTGTGACAGTGGATTAAAGTAGTTTAAAGAGCTGTTTGTTAACAGTAGTCCAAAAGGTGCTACCATGTGCCAAGAGAAGAGGCTCTTCACACAGCACTGTAATGCTCCCCTCAGGCTTTTTCACATCCAGTTCCACTGAAGAACACAAACCAATTTTTTTCCCAAGACCCTTGGATTGCATTGTGCTTTGGCAGGGAAGAATATTGAAGATACTGGATTTTTTTCCCAGCAACTAGCAAWTAGTAACTCCTAAGCCCTGAAGGACTCCAGATAATTCTGTTCCTCCTCAGAAAGGAGCTGGATGTATTCCCATCCCACTCCACCTGGAAAAGCAGCCCTGAAAACATGGASAAAGTCTCATCACACATAAAAGGGCAGTGCCAGGACTTGACTGTAGAACCACCAGCCTGAACTCCCTGACAGTGAGAAATTCAGCCATGAAAGGAGCTGCCTTAGGAGCTCAGCCCTGCATTTGCACAAAACATGAAGGAAAATCCATACTTTAGACTGAATTTAATCTTTTTGGTACATTTATTAGAAGGAAGTTCCTCTGGCAGGCTGCAGGGTGCAGGCAGTGGCTATTCCTGGCTACACTTCAAGCTATTGTGAAACACCGCTGGAAAAATCTCTCCATGACTATCCCCACATTCCCACCCAGAACCCAGAGGACAAAACACTCCTCTGGCATTAACATTCAGCGAGGAGACTGTGCCCAGGAGGGAATGGACCAGTCCAAATCCCTGGAGCAAATATCCCAGAGACACCTTCACTCACGGCAGTCGCTGTGACGACGCTTTCCAAGTGCTGCAGGTTATCCGTGTCCACCTTCCCAGCCACCACGATCTCTGAGCCACCAAAATAGTTGTGGAAGCTGCTCTGGGTGACATCTGACACCGACTCCTGGGGGTAGTTGAACTGAATCTTCTTCAGGAGTGGGGTGGAGACCTGGTTGTAGAAATTCTGAGGGGGAAGCAGACAGAGAAGTGAGTTTGTTGTACATGAAGGGATCCTCTCACAGGTGCCACTCTTACTGAAAGGACAGCAAGTGACAAAACCTGGAGCCCTAATGAGCAAAGATGACTTTTCTCATCTAAGAGAATTCAGATTTCATGCTTAGACCTTGGTACAATTGTAAGGAGGGRCAGCAAGAATATCTGGTCCAAGTGGAAGTCAAAGGATGATGAGAAGTCCATGAGCTGAGCTTTTCCTCACCCTGAAAGTCTGGAGCACTTTTGCAATGTGTGGGTCTGAATCCAAAAGTCAGTCAGCTCTTGGCTCCTGTGTCAGACACTCAGCTACTCCCCACCCAATTCTTGTATATATGGAGAAATCAGGACGTGTAAGTATGTCAGAGCCTGGTCAGCAGCAATTTCTGCTCMCAGGTTTGGAGCCAGAACTTTTTCTTACATTGGCTAAGATTGGATCATCATTTAACATTTATATCTAAGCCTTTTTCTAGTGCTGAAATAGCCTAAAGTAACAYCCAGGCCTTAATTTTAATCCAGAAAATCTTTTTTGTCGTAGTTAGGGCTGTTTTATACAATATTAATTTTACACAGGGAAGTAAAGGATGTGTGATAGATTAAAATTATTAAATCTGTAACTAGGACTAAAGCTGAAATGTGATTTATATCTTGCAGGACTGTCCAGAAGAAATGATGGGTTTTGAGACCCACCTGCTAGTGGAGTTACATCTGTGAACAGAACAGGACAGTTTCAGAGCCAATGAGGAAGAAACTCACCTTCATTTGGAGAGAAGTCTCCTGATTTCCAAAAATCCTCTGCGCCATGCCACGGTTGTCGGTCGCGATTCTCTGCAGGAAATCGTAATCTACATCAAACCCAATCCCGAGGCAGAAGAGAGAGAATTCATCCTTTATGCTCTGCTTCACATTCTTCTGGATKGTGGTCAGCTTCAGCTCACCTTGGRGACASAGAAAGGGTGAATTCACCTGAGCAACAGCAAAGTCTCCATCAAGGGGAGCACATTCCTGCTCTCCCTGACTCTCGGATTTTCTCTGTATATTAGGGAAATTGAGACATCAAACTCAATGCCAAATTTCTGTTGCCTGCAGTTTGAGCTTCTCCTGGACAGAGATTGACAAACTGTGTTCACTGAAGACAATTTTTTTCGGCATTTTTTACAGGATCTTACAGATTTTCTTGTATATTCAGGGCTCTTATTAACTTCCTGGGGAGTTTGTAATTCTAACATATCCAGASTTCTCTCAGAATTACTGATTCAAGCTCTCTGCAGATTAAGACMTCTCCATGAAGGTTTCACTTTGTTTCTCATACTTAAGATTTTCTCTGTCACCATTTTTTCCCATGCTTATTTGTAATGGCAGATTTTGGAGCTGACATCTTCAAGTCAGCAATTGCTTTGACCTGTACCAAATCCAACCCAAACTAATTTGTTTTCCACTCTTCTTTCCTGTTTTTGATGTTATGTTTGTGACTGCATAGATCTATGTGGGCTAAGGTCATTGGAGGAGGAAWTTTTTRTRSAATCAGGGAATGGTTTGGGTTGGAAGGTACTTTAAAGATCATCCAGTTTCACTCYCCCTGCCATGGGCAGGGACACTTTCCACTAGACCAGGTTKCTCAAAARCCCACTTTCTCTAAGGCTGTTTTGATTTCCTTTACTACAGGGCTTGTGCACCTCTGTAAATTACAAGAAATTCATAACTTGCCTAAAAACCTGCTCATCTTTTGAAAGCTTCTGTGCAAAGCACTGTGGCACTTCCAGCACTTGGCAAAAGGGCAGCACAAGGCATTGGAAAAAGATTAATTTAATTTTTTTAACTTACTATCAAAATGTCTGCATGTTACTTTTCTCAGGCTCATCCCAGCAGCCCTTCTCCTCACCCAAAGCAAGATCCTTACCTACTGTTGGGTCTCCATCAGACACCAGTACAATCATGGAGACTGAGTTTGGGTCCAACATGCCTAAACTTTTGGCTTCATTCAGGATGAAAGTGGCTCGGAGAAGAGCTTCATTGATATTTGTGCCTGTCAAAGACACAAAGAAGAAAAGAAGTTTTGATTCTTGTTGAATCCAGGTTGGTTTGAAGATGCTAGTGGAGTTAACACAGACCAAAGCTCAGATCAAGGCAGCAAAACCCCTCCTCTCTGATGTTTAGGGGCAGCTTTCTGTACTCTGGTTCCCCTTTTCATCCCAGGYTGTCATTTTCATGAGGTCACTCCATTCCCTCTCACTTATTCCATTTGTGACCATTTGTGGTGTTGGGAACAATTTGCTGTGGGGAGAATAACTGTGTTTGCTGTCAGGTGACTGAAGGAGAGGATGGAAAAACCTCCTTTTCTGTCTATCAGCCCATTCCTTGGAAGAGAAGAGGTGTATGCTTGCTGAGCTTATCTAAGGTTTGATTTGTGGCACAAAAGGGGCAGAATACAAAATCAGTATGAGATAAACAAATCTGAAGGTTGAGCAGTCAGAAAATAGGTAATTTTTTGGTCAAGAAAGAGAAAAATCAGCAGCTCCAGAGACAAGATAATAAAATGCATTGATKCTGGCTTTGCTGGATGGGAGCAGACCTCCAAGCTTATTTGTCCATTCTTTTGGGGTAACAAAATCAGTCATTCATGAATCCAGCACCGCTTCCTTTCCCCAGCACAGTGATGATTTTGGACAAATCTATAACTGTGTTCATTCTAGTGAAAACTTCTGGAAATGAGTGTGCCACAGCACCAGAAGCTCTGATGTAGGAGAGAGTCTCTACACACTGTTGATGCACAAATAACTGAATAACCAAACCAGAACTGCACTTCAGAGAGTGGCTGATTAAAGTCATCGTAAAACTCTTCCAGAGATCTGTATAGCTGAAAAAGGCACCTGTCCTGATTTATCAGGCAGGGAACGAAGGCACAAAAAGGATAAATAGTTTGCTCATATGATATTTAGTAGCTCATAGAATCTTTAAATCGTTAAGGTTGGAAACAACCGCCAAGATCTTTGAGTCCAACCATTAAGCCCAGTCCACCACTGAACCCTGTCCTTAAATTCCTGCAGCTGTTCCTCACAAGACTTGTGCTCCAGACCCTTTCCCAACTCTGCTGTTCTTCTCTGGACATGCTCCAACCTCTCAATGTCTTTCTTGTTGAGAGGGGCCCAAAACTGAGCACAGGACTCGAGGTGCTGCCTCACCAGTGCCCAGCACAGCAGGAGGGTCACTGCCCTGGTCCTGCTGGCCACACAAGTGCTGGTACAAGCCAGGACACCATTGGCTTTCCTGGCCACCTGGACACACTGCTGGCTCRTGTTCAGTTGGCTGTCAGCCCAGGGCTAGTGGCTGTGATTCCCTGCTTAGGGAATATTTCATTGGCCTCTTCATCCAGGTCTATGAGATGGACTCGATCTCTCAAAGATATTTGGGATCTGTGAGGCTGGAGGTAGAATAGATTATAGGCAGCTCTTCTGTGATCTGTCTGCTATCTTTTTTTCCATAGAAGGAAATGCCATCCCATTCCCTAACACCATAAACCAATTTCTGCTTTCCTTTAGCCCCAAGTCATGCTTTTCCTGACTTGGAAATCAGTACCCATTGCTGTGATATGCAACTTCTGTGAGCACCTTGCAATCAAAACCTCATACCCCCATTGGGATGGATTGTCTGGATGTACTTCTTAGCATCCTCCACCTGCGAGGGGGTGGCTGAGACCAGATTGTCTCTCCAGCACCGGACGTTGTGGTTGAAGTCGATCAGGGAGAACTGGTCAGCAGCACGGAGCTCACTCAGTATTGCYTTCATGGCTTCGATGGTCTGAGGAGAAATTTAAGAGATGAATTTGTGCTTCCTGCTTATTAAAACCTCTGTTTGACTTGTGTCTACAGGCAAATAGTCACCTCTGAGGAATAAGCACTGAAACCCAAATTAGCATCTGCTATTCAAATCTTCAAAATCTCTCCCCTTTTTTTTTTTTTTTTTTTTTTTTTTTTTGTTTTTTTTGGTGAGTTTTTTTTTCTTTTTTTTTTACTTCTTGTATAAAGTCAAAATTTTCAAAGGAACACAGAAAAATTGCAATTAGGAAGAATAAATTCATATGGCTCAATGTGCTCCTGTTAACACAGATTGAAGTGAAAGGGAGAAACATYGAATTTGTGGTTCAACTGCTCAAGTCAGCTCAGGAGACTTATCTCTGTCTGCAGCGCTGTCGTTGCAGTCTGGGTAACATCTCTTTGAAGATGTGTGATTTAAACAAGTGACAATTTCCCTGTATCCCAGTTTTGAAGCACTGATTTCCCCAAGGAAGCAATCTGCCAAGTCTTGCTATTGCACTCTGAAGGAAATTCAAATATACCTGGATCATCCCCAGCTCATGTTTGTCTAGCGAGTTCTTAAAACCCGTCAGTGACACTTGATATACAATCTCCCAAACTCCTCACTCAGAACTACAGAGTTTTTCCTAATATGTAACATAAATCTCTCCTGCTGCAAATCCATCTGATTTCATCTTATTCCACCCTGGCTGGGCATGAACGTCAGCTGAGGAGTTTCCCTTTCAGAACAATTGTTTGCATATTTGAGGCTGATTATCTTTCTCGAAGCATTTTCTCTTGCAGATTAAAATATCTTATTTTTCTCCTTTGTGGGTTATGTTGTCTAAACAATCTTCATTGCTCTGTCAACAATTTGTCCACAGTTTGAAGGCAGGGATGTAGCATTCCCACTGAGACTTTTCCAGGATTCAGTAAGGAATATTAGAGAAAAAGGTCAGAGCCTTTGCAAAATATTTTGTGATCTGTCAATTGTAATTTTAATTAAGAGTTAAAATCTGGCASCACCTCTTCCTTGCAACATGGAAGAAGCATTATAAATAAAGGATAAAATCATGAAGTCTTCAATTCACCAAATATTYTCCAGATTCAGTAAAGTGTAAAGAATTAAACTGGTAATTTTACATGCCACTGTGTACAGAATTGAAGCACATGGGGAAAGTTGGCAGAAGGCTCATTTTGCAGAGGTCAAACACTTACTTGTTTCATTTTCAGTCCCCACATCGAGCCACTGACATCTATAACAAATAAAATGTTTTTGGGCAGTGGATCAAGATTTTCCGGAGCAAAGAAGTGAATAAAATAGCCATTAAAAATCTGCAAAATAAAATTTAAAATTTACAGTGAAGTGAGCTATAGAAAAAAWTTCAGAAAACTCAAGACAGCAACAGAGCAGAAAATTCTTATTTCCTTAATGAGCCMATAATTTTTCYKTATTTTCTTTTTCTGTTCTTTWCATTGGCCAATTCTAAAYTTTAGTTCTGCACATCTCTGTAGMCTTATACCCTTTTTACTGTACAGTCTTTACTTCTCCTCAATGAAAGTAGAATCTGTCTCTCAGACAACTTCTATGCACTACCATAAGGAGGAATGAAAATTGCCTTTAAAAAGACTGTTCTGCCTGTAATAATTCAATCTCATAACTCAGCTTCATGTTAACATAAAAACAGTGATGTTCTGGTTGTCTCCTTGTGATGTATTGGTACAAGGTCCAATGACTCCATCCTCTGATTCTACATTAAATCACCAGACTGCTGCCAGGTATAAAGACTTTGGTTTTTGGACACAACAGGAATCTGCTTCTACTATGTGTAAACCCATGTCTTAGTCATAAATTAAATAAATCCATTCTGCCCACTTAAAATCTCTCTGTTCTTTCAATTGGACACAGAGCTCGTCCTCATGCTTGTTCCCCTGGAGGATGAAGATTAGCATTATTTTGCTGAAGGACAGCAATTCCTGTGTTCACAGATCTCTGGTCCCAGTTGAGCAGCCACACTTACTTCCAGTTCTCCCCCCGTGGTTTCTCTGTTCACATCGTACTGCACCACGAAATTYCCATCCACGGCCGTGGAGGAGCACTTGGGGCATTTTCGTTGTTGAGCCATTGTTGGTTTGAAAGAAATGTGAGCCTTGAAATGAGGAGAGATCATCAGGTATTGTGTGAGAGGGGGGTGATTGAAACAGAGTCCATCTCTTCATGAAATATCTGATTGCACTGAGTGCATTTCTGCTTTCATTACATGTGGAAAATGGACTTTGCTACTTCCAAAAAAAAACGAACACTAAGGTTTGTCTGACTGTTGATTCAGTAGTAGCAACTGTGACACAAATCACACGACCCCCCCTACAGCACCAAATATTTCAAGGGGAGCTGTGCAAACCACTTCTACTAAGCAAAACATTGGTTTATTTAACATTTTGCTAGTTGAAACTATCCATAATTTTATCAACATTTTTAGTAGGTTTCTAATTGGTTTTTTTTTTCCCCAAGCAAACAAGATTGCAATTTGTCTGTGAATTGAGCAGTAGGAAGCATTTTTGTTAGTTGTGTGATTGATCATGCAGACTTTACAGCATTTTTTTCTGTTTTCACTGGATAACTTGAAATTTCCTGAGAAGATAGGGTGCAAAATAGACACATAGTACCTCTGAAATAATGTGCTTAACTAGGAATGGGGGTGAATTTTAATATCAAGAAACAATATTGCCTGGAATATTATTATGGAAGTATAGACAGACTTTTGCTTCATTTTTCATGCTTCCAGCAGGTACAAAAAACTGCCAGGACTGCACAGAGCAAATGTGAAAACTGAAGATTTCATGCTGTTTCCAGTCTGTAGCTGGTTACCTTTTTCTCTCCCTTGGAGATGGTGGTGATTCCATCAAAATGATCTCCCAGTGAGTTGGGAACGTGCACATAGCGCAGTCCCTGCGGCTCAATGATGCGAACATCCACCTAAGGGCAGGAAGGGAGACAYTGGGTGTGGAGAGCTGCCCCATCCCTGGAAGGGTTCAAGGCAAGAKCTTGGAGCAGCCTGGTCTAGTGAGGAGCAGATGTGTTCTGTCTCCTCTCGGAAACACAGCTGGGAATCTCCTGAATCGTGGCTGGCTCGCGTCAGAACCACTTGGGCAAACAAGATTTGACATTTTTATACTCTTGTGTAAACTTGCCTTGACTGAAGGAAAACAAACAATATTTGCTGTTTATTTGGAACAGTGCCTTTTTATAAAAATCCCAGCTTCACAAAATAGCGTCCTGTGAGAGCTGATGATCTCTAACTCTCCCTCCCACAACCCTGTTTCRCTTTAGAATCACAGATTGGTTTGGGTTGGAAGGGATCTKAAAARTCATCCAGTTCCAAGTCCCCTGCCTCGGACAGAGACAACTCCCTGAAAACTGTGGGTTCTTCCTCAGCAAGGATTCACCTGTGGGGTTTTGCCTGCACCCCCCAGCTCTGCTTTACCTCCATGTGCTTGGCCAGGCGTCCTGGCTTCACAGAGATGATGTGTTCGTAGGAGCTCAGCTTCCTCCGGATCATTTCGTGGTAGTGAAGCTGGAACTGGATCCTCATTCCTGGGGGCACATTCACTTCGGTTTGGAAGTTCTCCATATCCAAGGCATTGCTCCTGAAAAGTCAGCTGTAGGGTTATTTTGAGAAAATACGAGGAGAAGGAAAAGCTTCTTTGCAYTTTGGTTTAGATTGAGGCTTTTGTGTGATTCTAACTGTGGCCTCTGTCAGGAGGAGCTGCAGTTGTGTGTTAGCACAGGATATTTTAGCAAGCTGAAAGCAGAAACACAGTTCAAGTCTGTTACAGTTAAATATCAGGGCTGCTGTAAGGAAGCATTTTTTATCCCAGGATTCTCCCTCATCTATCTCCTCCTTGGATGGGTCATCTCAGTTCTCCTGTGAGTAAGTTTAGCACAAACCAAAATGCCAAAAATCTTTATACCTGACAATTCCAGCAGCTTTGCCTCTGGCTTTTGCTTGAGCGTACATTTTCCTGGCTTCAGATTTTTCTCGAATTTGGCTGGTGAATGTGATACCATTGATATCCCTAGGAGAGAGAAACACAGTCAGTTTGAAAAAGAAACACCTTTACAATYGAGGGCTGTTTCTTCAGCTTACATCAGTGAAACCTAAGCTGGTGGGAAACGAAATAACAAGGTTCTTGTTTAATCCCAAAGCAATAAAATCTGATTTTCTATCAGAGCTCTATCTTTTCTCCTACCTGCTTTTCATTTAAAGCAGCCAGCACCATTGTGCTCTGAGGAGGATCTGCTCTCCTCCACCTCCTTCACACTTTCCCCRTGCTTTGGGCAGGGAAGGCAGTCCCTGAAGGCATGGGTGGTTTGGAACATGGATCAGGACATCTCCTGGCTGCTGCCTCACGGGATGGACACTGAATCAGGCCAGTTTCTGTTCAGTGAGGGCTCTAATTTGRGTCTCTCTCCTTTGATCTGGTGCCAGCTTGCAAAAGACAAGGTGGGGGCTAAGTCTATTCGAGACTTCTGTCCAATTTCATGGATATTGACCAATGGCTCAATGATTACTGGAGAGGAAGAGCTGGACTCACAGACAGACTGATGACATGAGCCTTTTTTCTTCGAGAAAGCCTGCAAAAATTGCACTGAGCCTGGAAAATACTAAGAGCTTTTTGCTCTTTCAAATACTTCCTTCCCAGCTCATTGAACACTTTAGAGGATGAGGCTGATACCTGACCACCACCTACATGGTAAARTTGTCGATGAAAGCTCCTTTGGGGACTTGCACATCAAACTTGATGGGCTGTGGCCTCTTGGCATTGTTCACCATCTTGGCTTGGATCATTGTGTTGGCCAGCCGAGATGTGATGGTGGATTGAACCTTGTAGCTGTAAAGACCTATCTTGTCATCGTCCTCCACCTGAAATGGACAAAATTGCTCTTTAAATTTAGGGCACTGCTGGACAAAATGCCCTAGAGGACAATATAGTTAATTTTTATAGTCTCAGTTCATACTTTTTAATTGCTTCTCCTTACAGTGTGGCAGCTAGAGGGAACATGAGCTCAAGTTCAGGACATGAGCTCAGGTTGAGGGCATCTCCATATTTTRTCTGGCAATTTTGGYAGGATATTCACAGGAATATAGCTCRTTGTAACATTTCAGCTGMAAGAGGGAATTTATTTAGCTGRGATGTTTTCCTTTCTTTTCACCACACARCCTGTCCTTGGAATGATTCTGTGGGTGCAATCCACATGGAAAGCTACACAGTAATCCTGAACATCACRTAWTGWGGAGSAGAGAGYTCACATTTTCAATTTCAGATTTGAATTTTCAACAATTCAATAAAAATCCTAAATAGAGGAGACTTGAAGCATTGTCTACTGACCCAGTGTTGCAAATGGTTAAACCACAGTAGTGGGGAAACAGTACTAAACTGTTTTATTAAGACATTTTCTTCRTCTAATCCCTTTTGATGCTTATTTCTTCATATTTACCATACCCTTCTCCCTCCAAGAGCAGATATATCAACAGAATTGTGCAAACAGAGCTCTGTTTAAAGAAAATAGGTTAATACCCAACCGGCAGTAAAAACAAGGAACTGAACAAACAGAGGGATTGATTTCCAAAAAAAATGGTTAACTAGAAAACCACTTTGCTCAGTATTATTTACCATGGAGGGAGGAAAATACTCACCAGATCTCCAACGTACCCCCAGTCAGATGTACTGCGCTGGAAAAGAAGAATATGGAGGGGATATTTCAGCAAAACCAGGAACACTGAGTGGCTGCTTCAAGAGAGGAATCAGTGTCTAGAAATTGTCTGAATTATGAATCACAGGGAACCTCACAGGTTGGAGAAGACCTCTAAGATCAGTTCTGACCATTAACACAGCACTGTCAGAGCCACCACTAAACCATATCTCTAAACACATCTACGTGGTTTTTTGAACATTTCCAGGGATGGTGACTCCCCCATTTCAACAGGCAGCCTGTTTCAATGCTTGGCARCCCTTTCAGTGAAGAATTTTCCCCTTATATCCGATCTCAACCTTCCCTGGTTTAACTTGAGGCCTTTTCCTCTCATCATGTCCCTTGTTCCCTGGGAGCAGATCCCAATCCCTGCCTGGCTGCATCCTTCTCTCAGGGAGTTGTGTGGAGCCAGAAAGTTCCCCCGAGCCTCCATTTGTCCATGCTGAACTCCTTTCCCAGCTCCCTCAGCTTTTCCTCATCAGACTTGTGCTCCACACCCTTCCCCAGCTCCTCCACCCTTCTCTGGACATGAATGAGAATTGGTTTGAGTTCTCAGACTTAGTGAATATTCATTTTGTCTTTTTTTTTTATGTGATTCTACATGGGATATTGGAGCACGTGATCTCTCAGCTGGRCCTCAGAGCCTATCATAAATAGGACAGCTTTCTTCCTCTGTCTTTTATTTTATTTTATTTTAAAAGAAAATGTTCTCTTAGTGAAAAACATTCTTCCTGAAAGCAAATMATGCTGGCAGAAAGTCTTCCTCAGACACCCTTGTTTTTAACAGAAAAGTTCTCTTTGTTCTTCTATAAAAAGTGGAAAAACCTCAGACCCCAGACTTCTTTAGGCCACTTTGTTTTCATTAATATTAGAGAATATTTATTTATTATAGATATTTATTTATTATATGTATTTCTACTCAGCTGAAATTGCTCATTAATGGTTGAGGTTCCCCCCCTTGCCCTATGAATTGTGCCGTTTGGAAATTTCTATGGAAACGTGCTGACATCTTGTGGCCGTTTAAATAATTCTGATTAATTCCCTAAAAATACCCCTCTCATAAAGGATATTTATATTAATCCCCTGAAAAGGAATCTGGCTCAGCGAGTTCTAAGGGGAAGATGCAGTTGTTGAAAGCAGAGATCTGTCTTATTATCATCGCAACAAGCCAAGGTCAGCTCTCCAGGGTCAAGAGAACCCAAAACCACAGGAGATGCTCAGGAAAAGGAGCTTTAGTCCCATGGTGCACACAAAGATTTCTCTGAAGTTATTAAGTTCATTTAAAGCTAATTAATATACTGTTGCAGGGAAATCTTGTGCTGTATAAGAGATKATGATGTCATAGCACAATCATTCTGAAGAGATGATTTTAAGGCTCCTTCAGAGCCAGATGGAGGGACTGCAGGATTTCTGCCTACCTGAGAACAAATTTAAGATTTCATTTTCTAGCTTTAAAAKCTCTACCTGAACCTGATGGGGATTTCAGGATCTGGAAGTTTATGGCCCTTCAGAGACTCTCTGCAGAGCCTGATGGACTGATCCTGGCTCAGTCCATCCTGACACCCCACAAGCCTCACTGGACAGAGAACTGGACCCACACACCTGATAGAGAACCCAACCATGAAGAATGACTGTTGGCCCCACACATACCCTTGGCACAGGGAACATCACCAGCTTGAATACAAATTAAGACTAAACTAACATTAACTGAAACAAATTTGATTTTGGAAAGATGAAGACCAAGATTTTAGCACAGGGGAGTTTTGTTTTATTGAGGTACTTCTCTGGTTCTCAGGTTAGGGCTCATGACCCTCTTTAGGAATGGTGGTTAAAGCTTTCAGGATGYCCAGGTTTCCTTCCTGATTGATCTTGGAGGAGAACAGTCAGGAGGTGCTGATGGAGAAGGAGTTTATCAGTGGCACTTGTAGTGACTCCCATGGCTGTTGTTGGAGATCAGACATGGGCTGGGCCAGGATAGCCCTGGGAATTCAGAGTCTGCAAGGGGCAGCCACCCCAACAGGTCAGGAGGACAGAGCTGTACCTTTGTCTTCAGGGACCTGAACCAGAGAASCATAGAAACACAGAATCACAGAATGGTTTGAGTTGGAAGGAATCCTAAAGATCCTCTGGTTCCATCTCCCTGCCATGAGCAGGAACATGYTCCACCAGATCAGGCTGCTCTGAGCTTTATCTAACCTGGTCTTGAAGATCTCACACGTCAGGTCTGAGGGCTGATGTGGTTATTGAGAAGGGACTTCTGTAGCACCTGAGGCTCCTGCTGTTTCCAGCTGATCCTGGCTTTTGAACCACATCCAGACTTGTTGGTCGCTGCACAAAAACAGGATCTTGAGCTGTATCCAATGAGTGGTAAATTGCTAATTATGATGGATAGAGACATATCAGGAACTGTTTGAAGGATCTGGTCTGACAAATGCTGAGCTCTGTCTTCAGGGTCTGAGGCCCATCTTCTCCTGGCACCTGTGCAGGCTGTGGATGTTTAACCCTTCACAGTGCTCTTTGTTTAAATCACTCTGCATGGACATTGCAGTTACTTATTAAAACAAAGAGCAGAATCACAGACATTCTGTGTATGACAGAAATTTCTTTTTTACTGGGGCACAAAAAAGGTTGAAAAGAAGATGCCCAACATGAGAAACTAGAAAGAAGAGGTGATCTGCAAGTGTTCAAGGCCAGGTTGGACAGGSCTTGGAGCAATCTGGTCTACTGGAAGGTCCCTGCCCATGGCAGGGGRTTGGAATTAGGTGATYTCTCAAGTCCCTTCCAACCCAARCCATTTCTATGTTTCTATGATCTACCTGAGAGCAGAGAGCTCACATTTTCAATTTCAGATCTGAATTTTCACCAGCCTCCTGGAATGCCCTCCCAGCTCTTTGAGGTGCTCTTCCCTCATAGATTCACTTGTTTTCCTGTGAGTTGTTTCTTAAGMAGTTTTCAAAACAATCCATATTCATTGCGGCCTCTTCACACTCCTTTCAGGGATCTTCACTGTGAGATGCAAGGAGAGAAATTTCAGACCTAAGACTTGGCAGAGTTTGTCTTCACAGGGCTGCAGATGGATCCTTGCCTGTTTGGTTACATTTATACCCTGGGAGCTGGGGGAGTCTCCATCCATGTGACTTAGGAAGAAATTTTTCTCTGTGAGAGTGGTGAGGTCCTGGCACAAGATGTGCAGAGAAGCTGTAGTTGGCCCATTTCTGGAAGTGTTGAAGGCCAGGTTGGATGGGGCTTGGARCAACCTGGGATAGTGGAAGRTGTTCYTGCCTGTGGCAGGRAGGTTGGAATGAGATGATCTTTAAGGTCYCTTCCAAMCCAAACCATTCTATGATTCTGTCATTCCACCCTCTCTCTTTCCATGAATCCTTCCTGTGCTGCTGCTCTTGGAGGGGAAACCAGGCAGGCAGAGCAGGAAGGGAAAAGCTGTGATCTCACCCTCCTCTGGACAGCCAGASACCAGGACCCAGATCTGGGGAATGTAGTGCAGAACACCCCAGCCCACAGGGTGCCTCATGGGTCTGGACACGTTATCTGTCCCCAGAACAGAGATAACAGCTGTGCACCACCATATAGAGGTCCACAAGGTCACCTGCATTCCAGCAGGAATTCCAGTGGAACATTCTGCTGCTGTGGTCACGAGGAACCCTTCACATACCTGAGGCACAGCTTTTTGAGAATTACTCAGGAGCAAAAGAGCAAAACACCTGTACCTAGAAGTACCTGTATCTGTACCTAGAATCGCAGATGAATAGAATAGAATAGAATAGAATAGAATAGAATAGAATAGAATAGAATAGAATAGAATAGAATAGAATAGAATAGAATAGAATAGAATAGAATCTATTTAGAGCTAATCAATAGAGTCTGCAAGGAGCTCTGCTGCCTTGCTGCCAATGAACTGGTGAGCTCTTTGCAGAAAAACATAGTGCTGAAACAATAATTTGGGAGAAAACCTTCCTTTAGTGGTTAACAGTAAATAACTGTGTGCCTGCTGCTGGCCAGGAGCTGCTGCCTCAAAATGATTTGCACAGCTCAGTTTAAWCTCATTGATTATATTTTATTGTGGCTCAATAATGTAAGAGTAGCTGAGATATTAGTTCTACTGGTTTGCAAGGATTCATTCGATAGGAAAAAGATGGGAAATAATGTATGGGAATAAAAGTAATAACTGGCATAATGAAACCACTGGTAGAACTGCAAATTAGTCCGTGCATATATATCCAGAAATTTTGGGAACAGAGACAACATCATTCATTTGATGGAAAGGAATGATGCCTTGAAGAAGTGCAGCTAGGGGGGATTTCTGCTCAGATCATGATTAAATTGTTTGAATATTGGACTGGCAAATATCAGCAGTCTTGATTTGTACTTGTGCTAAAATCTGCTGTTTTCTTCCACTGTAATGTGGGCTTTAGGTATCAGTAAAGGCTTCCACCCGAAGCCTTAGGATAAAGAAAACTCAGGACACAAAAAAATCAGAATAAAGAAAAATCAGGCTTGCCTGTGTGTTATTTCACAAATGCTGGGAAATCCAGAACTGGAAATCCAACATTATTCAAGAGGATCTTTTGTTTTCACTACATTGACACTCAAGAAAAACGCTCAAGAAAAGCAGCACCAGAGGTTGATGCAGGGTAAGGTCCACTCTGGCCATCATTTATTTTATTCAGTGTAATGAAAATTAATACCTTCAAACAAATTAAATTAATACCTTTAAAATTGTATTATAATTAATTGCTACTGTGTAAAACACAGAAAAACTTCTGGAATGCTGCTCTAAATGTTTGTTTCCCAAGCCAACTGACTAAAATAATCTGGAACCCATCAGCGTGCTGGACACAAATTTTCTCCCCTGGTCTCAGATGCCACCAGCTCATCACCCAGGTGACACTGAGTGTCACTCTTTGACAAGAGTTAAATATGAAATAACAGACTGAAAGTTTTCAGCCTACACTTGCCTACACTGTCTGAACTCCTTTTCAATTTTTCCGTGGAAGAGCCTCACCAATATCAATGGGATTTTCCCCACACATGGAGTGGGACAGGTATCTCTGTTGTTTATCACCTCAAGAGCACAAACACAGAACAAAGCCTTGCTGTGCTTAAAGGAGAGCAGCAGTTCCAACCCCAACCAGAGACATGGAGGTCTCAATGCCTACAAAGACCACTGATTAATTCATAAGTGTGGGTCCCACCTGATTGCACACTCACAGCCCTGGACAAGGAGCAAGACACCTGGAGAACACTCCCAGCTATTCTGCTTTCCCTTCTCTTYAAAACATTTTGGGGTACTGTACCTGGTACCTGCCATTTCTCGCCTTGGAGGCTGAGGGAATCCCATCCATTTCTAGATCAATCAGATTTTCCACTTCCTAGAGGAGAGAGAATAAAGAAAGAGTTGCTTCTGCTTTACTGTTTGTTTTATCACTTGGTTATAATTGATCAGGACTTTACAGGAGTGTTCCAAAGGGGATTTACCTCCCCCTGGCTGCCAATGGGGAGCAGAAATAATCTCAAACCAAAATCCTCACATTCATTWTCCCTCAGTGGCCAGCCAGCTCTGTAAACTCCTATAAGATCATGACCTTTACCATCATTTTACAGCCTTTCCTTCTGAAACAAGGACTAATATTTAACATGAAAGGACCACAAAGAGCAACAGGCAGATGATTATCATCAGGATGAGTTCTAGCCATGGAAACCACAGCATTTYGGACACTGATCCCACTCAAACCAGCAAGTTCAGAGAATTTCTGCTCAAACCAGTAGGAATTGTCTCTGGTTTTATACCAATATACCTGAGAATTAAGTTTTTCCCACTCATAGCTAAAAAACATCAGGCCTTTTCCTGCCCTGATTAATTTATAAGTGTGGGTCACACCACAGAAATACTCATAATTAAATTTTATTATGAGTTTAATTTATAAATTAATAAAGACGTTTAAGTGCATGGGTTCCTTTCCAACCAATGTAATAGCATACACACAAAGGTTTGCAAAAATTAATTTAAATTGTTTAAGCACATTGATGTCAAACTGATAAGACATCTATGATTAGAAAGAACCACAGATCTGGAATATTTTTTCCTGGAAATTATGAACCCACTTTAAAAATCTCATTGTGTCAAGAAAATGGCTATAAGAATAAAGAAAAATAGGATATCCCAGCTCACTGAAGATTTTTATTACTCCTGCAAAGGAAAAGAAAGCTTCAKATCATCCCTGCTGACTTCACAGAAATATTTGAAAACTACAACGTGGAAATGGGTGACACCCCAGATCTGTGTTCACCTGAGCCTCAGGGTTTAAATTCAGACTCAATTTCAGAGTCAAAGCTATAACTTTACTTCTTTTCATCTTATTATCCCAAGAAATTATAGTCTCTTTTATAAATTATCTCATCCCTCTGCTTGAAGAATGTAAAATCAATAGGATATTCACTCCATATTTGAATTCCTGTTAACAAAAACCCAATTCCATACAAWGCTTTGCTGAAGTTCATAGTGCTCCACACAGGAGACTCCATCCTCAAAGATGTCTAAGTGCTCTGTTTCTGCTTATTCCAGGATATAAAATACACTGGAGATGTGAGTATAGAAGGCCATTTGAATGTTTAAGGTTAAAACCACAGCAGAAAAGGCAACAGTGAGGTAAAAATATGAAACTGGCCTGGAAAGAATTTTGGAGTTATACTTATATTTGGGCTTATACTGTCCCAAATTTATGATATTAAAAAAACAACACTACAGCTGAAAGTAAAGACTAATTATCAGAAAAAAAAAAGGTTAAAGTAGAAGAAAATTGTGAAGCAGTGACCCAGTTCTGCTCCCACTGCAGCTTCCATATGGACTTCATCAAGGAAGGGAGACCTGGGCCCTGTTCCCAAATACTCACATCTGGGATGTCAYCGATGACAAGATCAAAGCCTCCTGCTCCAGAACTGAGGAACAAAACCAGGAAACAGCTCAGACACTTCATTTTCCTCCTGCTCATTTCCTCCTGAGAGCAGCCCGTGCAGGTACGGACACAAGTTCTTCCCTTCTCTGAGACAAGTTCAAGGAAACAGCCCAGGGTTATGCAGAATTTTGAGCAAAGTTCTGAAACGCTGACTTTGTTTAGGCCGTGGGTAAATATTTGCCTTGCAACRCAAGTCGGAGCTGTGGTGCCTGAGCAAGGGTTATCCAAATAGTGTCTTCACTCGCCTGTGCCCTCGATAACAGCTCTGGCTTGGATAGGCTCACTCCTTGCTTTTGTAGCTTCCCGTGATGTTTGACTAATTTCCTGCTAGGCACAGACCTTGCAGTATCCAAAAACTTCAAAGGACCTCAGCAAGAGCTCACTCTTAGTTTGTGTGTTTATAGTGAGCGAGGTGAAGTTTGGCTCTCAGCGCGGTGGAGGCAGCAACATTGGGCTTCTCCGAGGGCACTCCCACCCAGCCAACCCATAGGGGCTGGGTCCTGACCCACACAAATCCCCTTTTCTCCTTTCTGCTGGGAAACCATCATAGCTGAYGGTGGGAGAGTTCTAATTTTCCAGAATTAGTTACATGAAAACATCTGATGATATTTTCAGACGCGCGTTCTACAGCCTCAGGGTGCTTTTGAAACTGTTTTTGGTTTTTGGCCTCCCTGCTTTGGATTTGTAAAGTGATGAGATAAACTAAGAGAGCGAAGCAAAAGGGGGAAAGGAGGGAGGAAGAAGGTTTCTGGCAAAAGTTGCTGGAAAAAAAGGATATTTGGATACATCTGAGCAGCTTCAATGGAAATGACAGAATAACTGTGAGAACTCTGAGACAAAACGGTGGACAAAATTCTATTCTATTCTATTATTCTATTATTCTATTATTCTATTATTCTATTATTCTATTATTCTATTATTCTAATATTCTATTATTCTATTATTCTATTATTCTATTATTCTATTCCATTCCATTCCATTCCATTCCATTCCATTCCATTCCATTCCATTCTTATATTATATCCCATTGCATTACATTGTATTACATTATCTTCTATATTATATTGTATTATATTCACTACACAACATTAACAATATTCTGTTATCTGACTCTATTTTATGCTACACTTCTGTGTTTCAGCAAAAGATTTCTGTGGCCCAAGTCTGCTGTTACTCATCCTTTCTCCATCTTTTCCACAGGTTGTTTCTCATTCTGAGACCTGACCTCTCACCCCAAGGTTCACAGGGAATGCCAGCAGAACAGTGGGCTTTCAGCTCACAAACACATCAGGTACGATGTGTTTGGAGGAGGGGAGTGTCCAGGAGGAGAATAGAGAGGATGTGAGCAGATTTCTTCGATAATCATGGAATCATTTAGGTTGGAAYAGACCTTTAAGATCATCTAGTCTGACCATTAACACAGCCCTGCCAAGTCCACCACAGTGGCGCCCAGCTTCCCCATCCAAGTGTTTTTTTAATACTTCCAGGGATGGTGATTCCAYCACTKCCCTGAGCAGCCTCCTCCAGTGCTTGACATCCCTTTTGGTGAAGAATTTTTCCCTGATATACAACCTAAATCTTCCCTGGTCCAACTTGAGGCCATTTTTTCTCATCCTATTGCAGGTTACCCAGGAGATTGACCCTGTCCTGGCTGCCCCCTCCTGTCAGGGAGTTGTGCAGAACAACAAGGTCCCCTCTGAGCCTCTTTTTCTCCAGGTTGAGCCCCTTTCCCAGCTCTCTCAGCTGCTCCTGGTGCTCCAGACCCTTCCCCAGCTCCATTCCCTGCCCTGGACATGCTCCAGCCCCTCAATGTCCTTCTTGTAGTGAATGGCACAAAACTGAACACAGGATTCAAGTTGTGGCCTCACCACTTACAAATACAGGGGCATGGTCACTGCCCTGTCCTGCTGACCCCGTTATTTGTGATACAATCTGACAGTATTTAAATTAACTACCTCAAAGTTAGCTGAGGAAAACCCTCCATGAGTGCTATCAGAGAAATGACTATGACAGGSCTTCTCCAGGGCTGCAAGAGCAGCAAGATGGGGCAGTCAGTCTTTGCTGCATTGATGATATCTAGTTCAGCTCGAATTTTGTATATAAACGGATTTTTGTTCACAAATGTGCCCYTAGTTTTGAGTGACCTGTCCTTTCTCATCAGGAACTTAAAGCTGTTCTTGAAGGARTTACCTGTGCCCCTGGACCAGGAGGCGAATCACTGCCACTCTGAAGAGATTAAAAAATCCTTTTAGAACAAAGTTCATTTTAAAAATCAAATTTCTAGCCCCTTATTTCAGTCCTCTCACAACCACTAAATGTGGCTTAGTTATTTTGGTGAAATTATCAAGACGGGGAAATTAATGTGACCACCAGATGGCACAAACTGCTCAAATATGTCCAAAAGAGCCCCAAAAGCTGGAACTTCGCCAAAAAGTACAGATAATTAGTGGGAGAAACAAGTGCTGAGGATGCTCAGAGCCCGACCATCAGTTTAGGTAAAATTCCCAGAATTTCATGAGGGCGACAGGATCTCAGCAGGATGTATGTGCTCTGTGTCCACTGGGCTGTTCCATGTGTTGTCTCTCACGGCTGGGATTGCTCTGGAAAGAAGTTTTCATGCACTATCCACACTGAAACATTTGGAATTAGTTGCTGTGCAGAGTCTGTCCCTCAGAATAATTAAACTGTGCTAGTTTGACTTGCACCCAGGGAGAAATGTCTCAGTTTCTGTGTCGGATGAGATAACCAACTTCCTATTCCCATATTGAATGCAATATCTGGAAGTTTCCAGTGATCCAGAAAACAAGGTAAAAATCAAGAAAACAAGATCTCAGGGTGTACCTGAGAGGCAGAAGACTCGGTGTGACTGCCCTGGAATTAATCCCACCACACACCAGCTATCCTGGGAAATGATCTCTGGACATACAGCAAAGGTTTCCTTGGTATTTCTGGTCATGCCCTGGAACAGGCTGCCCAGRGAGGTGCTGGAAGTGGTGGAGGTGGTGCTCCAGCCCTCGTGGAGCCCTACCTGGAGTGCTGCATCCAGGTTTGGAGTCCACAGCACAGGAAAAATGGGGATCTGTTGGAGGAAGTCCAGAGAAAACCACAGAGATGCTCTGAGTGCTGGAGACAGGCTGRGTGCTCAGCCGGAGAAGAAAAGGCTCTGGACAGACCTTATTGCAGCCTTTCAGTACTTACAGGGAGCTTATAAAAAATGGGAGAGACTGATCTTCTTCTTGGGCATTTAGTGACAGGACAAGGAATAACAGTTTTAAATTAGAAGAGAGATTTAGATTCGTTACTAGGAAGAAAATCTTTATGCAGAGGGTAGTCAGGCATTGGCACAGGTTGCCCAGAGAAGATGTGGATGTCCCATCCCTGAAAGTGTGCAAACCCAAGCTGCAGCAGCCTRGGGCATTCCTGCTTATGGCAGGAGGGTTGAAACTAAATGATCTCTACGGTCCCTTCCAAGCCAAACCTTTCTGTGATTCTTTCAGGAACACAGGCACCTCTCAATAGTGTCAGAACTGGGATCAGCAGGTCCCATCCAGATGTTTCAGAGGAGAATTAGATTAAGGCCTGAAGGCAAATATGGAATGCAATTCCCTGAACATCATGATGATTAATTTTACCTCTGGACATTTATCTATGACTACACCTGTGTAATCYTTTGGGACTCTTGCCAATTTCTTGATTCAGTTGCTTGCTTTGAATGCCACCACATGGTACAGTTTGCAGTTGTTTTGGGTACATTGAGTTGCTGGTGCAGACAGTTCTGGTCGGGCATTTAACCCTGCATGAGGTCACCAAGGTGCCCATGTTTGTGTGCCAACACAGAGAGATTCCTCGCTATAAGATGATCTGTTCCAGGTGAAATGTGTGTGGAAGCTCAGCTATGGGATCACGCCTCTCTCTCTGCTGTCTCTGCTCGTGCTGGCTGCAGGCACGCCAGGAAATTTAATTTGCTGAGCCCCCATCCAAAGGACAGCTGCTCATCTTACTAAGCCTGCAAAAGTCAGCATGGAACATGTCTGATGTGAACACACCTGAGTAACTGCTTGTCTTGGACTCCAGCGGCATCCCCGGAACAGTTCCTGCCGTGCTCACACCCCAAAGCAGGAGGCTGTGTTCCAAGGAGGGGGAAGAGGGGATAATGTGAACAATCAAGACCCCAGGCTCAATGTTCACTCAGCAAACCTGAGTGCATCTGAACCACCTCAAAACACACCTTGYTCTTATCCACGTGCAGTGTCCTTACGTGCCCTTGCTGAGGGGAGCATAAGCAGAAYTGGCTGCTTCTAATCCTTTTAGGAAGGGCAGTGCTTTTCCCAGCTCMCTCTCTCATGCCCCTTGGTGATCCTGTACCTGCTGGAGGATCCTGTTCTGGCTTGAATATCTTCCTTTTTCCAGGTGTGCTTAGGCTCAGCTTTATTGSAGCGTCTTTGCACTGCTCTGATTCACCCTGAGCTCCACTCCTGTGAAATGKGAAAAGCAGAGGGGCCAAATGCTGATCAGGTCGCAAAGAGGAGCATCTGGTGAGATTTGGATGGTATTCCAAATGCCTCCTGACTGTACAGTGGTTATTTCAAACTGGCAAATATCTCCCTTTCCTGACCAGAAGCCATCGTTACCCCTAGGGGTAGTTTTGACCTGCTTTTACAGAAGTGTCTTGATTTCCTTTAGGTTTTTTAAAACAGGAGAAAAATCATGCTTGGTTTGAATGCCTGCTTTCAGCATTTCTAAGCATATGCTGCAAGACTTTTATACATCTGAGTCCCTGGGGTAGTGAAATATGGACAGAGCCGGGTGAGACCCATCCTAATGCCAGTAGCAAGGGCACAGAAGGCTGCAGTCCTATTTCTCATGCTGCTCCCTTGCACTTCTCTGTCTGAGCTAGGCAAGACATGCAGGAGCTGAAACTAACTGGAAACAGATAAAAAAATACTTCAACCCATTTTTTTTTATGTCTGTCCTTAAACTAGGTCTCAGCCTGAACCATTGCTTTGAGTCTTCACTGATTCCCAAATGGGTGGTTTAGATCTCTTCCACCTCACTTTGAAATGGTGRGGAGCTGAAGAAAATCCCTCAACTCTCTTCTGGCAGAGGTCAAATCAATAGAGGAAACATYTGAGGTGTCTCTGGAGGTCTGAAGCATCCAGTTCCAGCCTCCCTCCAGCTTTCT